>NC_090172.1:615000-697500 GCF_024679245.1 Pseudorasbora parva | reverse complement strand
CATTTTTATTGATATTATTAACTAGTGATGGCGAAGTGAGGCTTTCTGAACCAGTGAAGCTTTCAGCACAGTTGTATCAGAAAAAGGTTCATTACTCGAAGCTTTTCAAGTCAGAGCTCAACGAGGACCTCTGCTGGTGAAAGTGAGGGAAAGCGCTGTGTCGCAAAATGTTTTGCAACCGACGCATTATCTAGAAGCAAAAAGTGAATTAATGGATTGATTAATAAATTAATCAATATATTATATATGACATTATGTGACACAATCTGTTCCATTGCATACTCCTAGTAACTTAAACCAATAAAGATATGATTTTGTATTGTGAATGTGAACATTTTTCCTGTTTGTAAACAAATAAAACTCACGAATAAAGGAAGTATGCTAAATAAATGCATGCACACAAGGAAAAACACACACACTTTCACATAATTATAGAAGGATAGGCCTATACTTGTATGAAGTCATAGGCTAGTGCGGATGAAATAAATAAATAGATAAATATATGCGGCAGAACAAAAGCCAAATAAATGATCAACTTTATTGGGCGAAATCAAATGAAAGTGTTCCCACATTTCAGAACGCCCTCTCTTTGCAACAGAGTCCATAACAAACTCGCGCAATACAAAAAACCCGCTCAATGCAACGCAACACACCTCACAGGCACGCCCTGTGTCGCGCATTTTTAAACCTTTCTGAATCAGTCACGTGGGTGTTTGTGAAACGAAGCTTCGGACGTCATTGGTCACGTGGTTTTGATAGAACGAATCAAGCATCGATACAAAGCTTCACAGAAAATAGTTTCATTTTTTTGACACACGCTTCGGAGCTTTGGTGTCACTGTTAACATCACTATTATTAAAAACATTTACAGTCAACCATACAAACTCGATTCTAAAAAGGTTGGGACTCTGTACAAATTGTGAATAAAAACAGAATGCGATGATGTGGAAGTTTCAAATGTCAATATTTTATTCAGAATACAACAGAGATGACATATCAAATGTTTAAACTGAGAACATGTATAATTTCAAGGGAAAATAAGTTGATTTTAAATGTCATGGCATCAACACATCTCAGTAAAGTTGTGCCGTGGCCGTGTTTCCCCCTGTGTGTCATCCCCTCTTCTTTTTATATCAGTCTGCAAACGTCTGGGCACTGAGGAGACGAGCTGCTCAAGTTTAGGAATAGGAATGTTGTCCCATTCTTGTCTAACACAGGCTTCTAGCTGCTCAACTGTCTTAGGTCTTCTTTATCGCATCTTCCTCTTTATGATGCGCCAAATGTTTTCTAATGGTGAAAGATCTGGACTGCAGGCTGGCCATTTCAGTGCCGGATCCTTCTTCTACTCAGCCGTGATGCTGTAACTGATGCAGTGTGTGCTCTGGCATTGACCCTTACGCACAGAGATTGTTCCAGATTCTCTGAATCTCTGGATGATATTATGCGCTGTAGATGATGATAACTCCAAACTCTTGTCAGTGTTCCTCAGAGAAACTCCTTTCTGATATCGCTCCACTATTGTCCGCCGCAGCATTGGGGGAATTGGTGATCCTCTGCCCATCTTGCCTTCTGAGAGACACTGACACTCTGAAGCCCCTTTCCCACTGCGATTCCGGCAAATACACGGATAATGCGACCCGGCATTTGTTCCCGGGCCGCTAGATTTGGTCCATTCACACTGCCAGCGGAATGCCGTAATATATGTGCGCTTTCACACACAACCCGTAAAGGTCCCGGGTCGAGTCGACACGTGACATCCTGATGTGACGTATAACGGCGAGCGATCTCCGCTTCAGCGCGGATAGTAAGGAGCTCCGTGGTCTCGACTTGTGTCCAGTTTGCGCTCATTTCTGCTTGTTTAATTTTAATTTCTTTTGTATACGAACACTCTCTGCGTTTAAAACACCGACGAGCTCTTCTGGCACTGCAGGGTTGTGTTATTGAAGAAACAAGCTCTAGGAGTCGCACGATAACTACGCACACGCTGCGGCATTAGTTTCGGCTTTTGTTCACACAGCGCTCGTCCCGGGTCGAATCCCGCAATGTTACTAGGTCCCCGACCCGGGTCAAATTCGGTAATCAATCCCGGGACGCGGTTGCTTTCACACAGAAGGCGACTCGGCAATGCTCCGGGAATATCGCGGGTCCGACGTGCAGTGTGAAAGGGGCTTGAGAGGCTCTTTTATACCCAATCATGTTGATAATTGTCGTTATAAGTTGCAAATTGGTCCTCCAGCTGTTCCTTAAGTGAACATTTAACTTCTCCGGCCTCTTATTGCTCCCTGTCCCAACTTTTTTGGAATGTGTAGCTCTCATGAAATCCAAAATGAGCCGATATCTGGCAAAATGTCTCAACATTTGATGATATCTATATTATAAAGTGAATATAATATAAGTTTATGAGATTTGTAAATTATTGCATTTCCTTTTTTATTCACAATTTGTACAGTGTCCCAACTTTTTTGGAATCGGGTTTGTACAAAGTCTATGAGAACAACAAAAGGAATCCTTTATATTAAATATAGAAAGATTCCACAGGTCGTTATATTTGCTCTCGTATCGTATCCTCTGCATGTCCTGTGGTGTTTGTTCTTCGGCGTTTGTATAGAGCTAGAAATATGACAAAATTATCTGCATTTGAATTATATAAATCTGAATTATTGACAAGTCTAATCTAACAAAATTGAATATTATGTTGCATTTTACACAGTTCTGAATTTGAGTTTTTAAATGTTGAATATAGAACATCTGAAATTGAACACATCTGAAATGTTTTTATGTCGAAATTGTTTAGACATGTACTTTCAAACAGTAGATATTTTGTTCTGAATTAATAGACTGGAAATATTCAGTTTTTGAAAATACAAATTGAAGATTTTAGATGAAGAAGAAATTCAGATCGTACAGAAAGTAGGCAGAAATGTCAGAAAAGTCCAACGGAGCACCATCTGATCATTTCATTTCCTATTTGTAATGAAATAAAGAGAAGATCAAACGGCCCTTTTATACTTTTTGGTCATAAAAAGTGGGTGGGTCTGGTCCCACACACACACACACACACACACACACACACACACACACACACACAGTAGTTCCGACGCCCATGCCCCCAACACTGTTTATATCTAGAAAGATTTCCCTTCCACAGTCCTTATATTTGCTCGGCCTGTGCTGTGGTGTTTGCTCTTGTCCTAAAGCGGAGCATGATGTCCCGTGAGGGCGGCAGAACCCCCAGACCCGCGCGGCTGAGGTCCAAATCCAGATCCAGATCAGAACCGCAGAGCTGGAGATCGAAACGCCACAGCGTCAGTGCCAGGAACTGCTTAATCTCAAGCACCGCGAAGAACCGTCCTGGGCATTCGCTGACCCCAGAACCGAACGGCATCAGGAAGTGCTTCAGGCGGCGTCCATTTTTGAAGAAACAACTCCGGCGCTGACCGTTCTCATCCAGGAAACGGTCATATCTGAACTCCTGGAAACATGAACATTTAGACGTCACTTCTGTATTTATTATAACCTTTAATTAAAAGAAGCACATTGAGATGAATAATCCCTTTCACAGGAGCGTCCTGGCCAAGAGTGACAGCAACAAATCTCACATGGGTTTAACAGATAACATCCATAATTTACCATCACTTTAAAGTGTCCAGTGAAACCAACTCCCTAAGTTTCAATGACAACTGCGAGTTATTCCAAGCAGAGGGCGCAGCAAATGTAATGCCTTTTTCCTAATTCAGAACCGCTGGAACAGACTGAAGGAAGAATTCCTGGGACACTGGGAATTCCCTACCAACACGTGTTTCTACTGATGTACATATTAAGATATAAAGGAAGTAGACCCAGAATAGATTTATAAATAAAATATGCCAGTGTTTTAGTCTATGGGTGGACAAAGCAGACCATCGAACCCGAGCATACAACACACGACGAGTGAGGGATTTAAGATTCGTAACGAACCTCAGTGCACCGTGATAAACCGTGTCTAAAGCATGCAAACACTGAGAGGACGCATGCAGAAATATAACATCACCATAAAAGTGGCAGCAACTCTTTTTCGCCTCGAAGGAAAGGCAAGATTTAATTCTAAAATAGAAAGCCACTGATATGTTCCGGCAGGAGTTTTATAACAAGCACATGCTTTATAAGACCTTTCGGTAACACTTTATTTTAAGGTTCAGTTATTAACTAGTGTCTTATGATCATGCATATTACTAGGATATTGTCTGTTTATTAGCTCTTATAAAGCTCATATTAATGCCTTATTCTGCATGAGCTTATTCTACATCTCTTAATCCGACCCAATACCTAAACTTAAACGCTACAAAAACTACCTTACTAACTATTAATAAGCAGTAAATGAGGAGTTTATGAGGCAGAAGTCGGAGTTAATAGTGAAGATGTGTTCCCCATACTAAAGTGATACCGATATCTTTTATAAAGAACTGATTGTTTTGTGATGGAAGTGATATTTGGACAGATATTTACAGGAAATTGCATTAAAAAAAACAATCAATGGCATGTGGATGACACCCGGTGGCTGTTTGTGGTACAGCGCCGAAACCAAAATCTCATGGGAACTTGGTTAGACACATTTTTTTGTTTAATTTTTTTGTACATTAATTTTAGTTTTTTAGTTTTTTGTAAAATATATATTCTATATAAAATAAAAAAATATTTAGTACAGTATTTTTCATTTACAGTTAATTTAAACGTCCATAACTTTTTCATACTTTCATATTTTGAATTGCTTTCTTTTTTTTTTTTAAACACAACCAAACTGAGGTTTATATTCCAATGCATTCTTGAATTACAGCCATTAAAGTTAGGATAGTTCATTTTCATGACTATTCTCAACAAAAAAGTGACAGTTAAGGGGTTAAAAACCAAATGTTTTATTAACATAAGGTATTGCTCAAACTTCAGCAAATGTTATGCATTATCAGCAGCTTTTCTAGCGTTAGCTTTTCCAGTCCATTGATTGCAAGAATAAATGACAGTTTTTGCCCGTTGCTTGAACACATTATGCAAAACTTGTCTCGTAGTGCCAAAACTCTACACACAAGTAAACACGACACAACACTGGGAGATATACCGTTCACATCTGCGTCAGATTAGAACTCTGCTATCAAAACCTAACATGTCAAAATGTAACTCTGATGACAAAATGACACACACTTGCATGATGTGAATACACTTTCAGATCAGGGGGAACACACTCGTCTACTTTATATAAAACACTGCAGTCTTTAATTGTCACTGTTTTTATTCACTTCATCAGTTAGCAGTTCTGTGAAGCAATGCAACACTTATAGTTTCTCTTTTCCAACAAAGGTTTTCACAACAACCAAAAATGAAATTACTGAAATGTTCCAAATGACATAATACTGCACATCTCAGGACTATACTTCACACTACAGTACAGTCTCAGTGGTGCAGTGCTGTGTGCTGTACTGTATGTTACACAACAATAAAATAAAAAATTGTTACTAAAGGAGCCCTAGCCAACTTGCAATACAGTAATGTGAGACGGCACAGTGTGTAGAGAGATACAGTCTGGAAGGGAGAGTTGCTGTTCTCCAGTCTGAATGTCCTTATGATGGATGAACTGTGAACCGGCTTAGATGTGGAGGACTCTCTGCCCGGCTTCCCTCACTGTCAGAGCCATGACTTACCACATGATCCACCAAAGTTGCTCTAATATCATCTGAAATATTGTTCTGTGTATAGCCTCTTTGACCATCTCTCTCTCTCTCTCTCTCTCTCTCTCTCTCTCTCTCTCTCTCTCTCTCTCTCTCTCTCTCTCTCTCTCTCTCTCTCTCTCTCTCTCTCTCTCTCTCTCTCTCTCTCTCTCTCTCTCATTTGAGTGGTTGCAATCACCCGATGTGTGTTGTATTTTGGATACATGTGTTTTCCAAAATGGGACCCTGAGATTTCATTTTTGAACAAAGTGTCTTATGTATGAAATAGAGTGTAGTATGCCGGACCGAGTGTGTTGCAGAATTGCAACGAGAGTGCAGAGCAGCGCTTTTGTTTAAGGTGTGGGTGCATGTGTTTGAGGTATGGTCACAAAAGCTTCAAGCTGTGTTACTTTAGTCTAAGCATGGGTCTATAGTGTTCAAGCAACGGGCAAAAACTGTAATACCAAACACATTTCCAAATAGAGTATAACTATAATGTTATAATGTTATATATAAATTATAATGAGAACATCATCATTGTGTGCTTGGGACATTTTTGTTTTTGTAATCAGGCTCTCAAAAATTATTTAACATTTTTAATTTGGATTTATCGGTCTATATATCAGTTATCAGCTTTCAAATATAAATTATAATCGGTTTTCAATATCATACAAATTTCTCATATCAATGCATCCCTAATTTGATTGTATCTTGAAGATATACAGCCCTTGTCTTATCTTATATTATTATCATACTATCTCAAATTAATTGATCCATTGAAAGTGCTGACAATGATAAATATTACATAGGGGGAAAAAAACACAATGACTAACATAATGGTGGCGGTATGATGGTGATAAGGAATGATGGTAGTGATAATATAATAAATAGTAAATGGGTAATTTTGCTCATGAATACACACACACACACACACACACACACACACACACTCACACCTACACTCACCCGCACACACCTATACATTTACACATTTATTTCACTTCTAGAATTATGTAATTACTTGATTGTCATGTCTATTAGTCAATAAAATAAAATAAAATGTATTAATAAGAACACACTTGTCTTTCCTTTGTTCTCAGTAGTGATGGGAGAAACCAAACTTTTTTAAAACGTTCAATCAATTGAACCAAAACAATTGAGTTTCTCAGCGCTGTAAACGCCACACTCTGGCGACCCCTGCTGGTCAGAGTAGTGTAAATGCAGCCAAAACTCAGTCAAAACATGCATAAAAACACCTCGATTCGCAGTTTAGATGATCTGAAACATCTAATCTGTACAAACCTGAGAGCTCATTGGTTAAATGTATATTTGACATAAGTTTGAGCACGTACTGTGGGATTGGGGTATATATCCGGATCCAGGTGTATGAGCTGAGGGTAGAGAGCGATGTAATCTCCTTCTCTGACAGCGGCCGTCTGTCCTGAATCCAGAGCCAGAGTAAAGTCAGCACTGGCCACACGGATCATCATGGAGGCGCTCGACAGCCGAAGAGCTTCCTCGATTATACTGTCTGAGAACGCCACACACTCATTTCACTTAGAGGTCACATAAACTCAATCAACAACGGCTGCTTATACAGAAACTAGGCTACACCAATTCATGAGAGAGCAGATCAACAGGTTAAATTTGAGCATTTTTAATGTTATCGGTATCAGCTGATATATGTTCATTTTAATGTTATCGGTATCAGCTGATATATGTTCATTTTTAATGTTATCGGTATCAGCTGATATATGTTCATTTTTAATGTTATCGGTATCAGCCGATATATGTTCATTTTAATGTTATCGGTATCAGCCGATATATGTTCATTTTTAATGTTATCGGTATCAGCTGATATATGTTCATTTTTAATGTTATTGGTATCAGCCGATATATGTTCATTTTTAATGTTATTGGTATCAGCTGATATATGTTCATTTTTAATGTTATCGGTATCAGCCGATATATGTTCATTTTAATGTTATCGGTATCAGCCGATATATGTTAATTTTTAATGTTATCGGTATCAGCTGATATATGTTCATTTTTAATGTTATTGGTATCAGCTGATATATGTTCATTTTTAATGTTATCGGTATCAGCTGATATATGTTCATTTTTAATGTTATCGGTATCAGCTGATATATGTTCATTTTTAATGTTATCGGTATCAGCCGATATATGTTCATTTTAATGTTGTCGGTATCAGCTGATATATGTTCATTTTTAATGTTGTCGGTATCAGCTGATATATGTTCATTTTTAATGTTATCGGTATCAACTGATATATGTTCATTTTTAATGTTATCGGTATCAACTGATATATGTTCATTTTTAATGTTATAGGTATCAGCCGATATATGTTCATTTTTAATGTTATCGGTATCAGCTGATATATGTTCATTTTTAATGTTATCGGTATCAGCTGATATATGTTCATTTTTAATGTTATCGGTATCAGCTGATATATGTTCATTTTTAATGTTATCGGTATCAACTGATATATGTTCATTTTAATGTTATTGGTATCAGCTGATATATGTTCATTTTTAATGTTATCGGTATCAGCCGATATATGTTCATTTTTAATGTTATCGGTATCAGCCGATATATGTTCATTTTTAATGTTATCGGTATCAGCTGATATATGTTCATTTTTAATGTTATCGGTATCAACTGATATATGTTCATTTTTAATGTTATCGGTATCAGCCGATATATGTTCATTTTAATGTTATTGGTATCAGCCGATATATGTTCATTTTTAATGTTATCGGTATCAGCCGATATATGTTCATTTTTAATGTTATCGGTATCAGCCGATATATGTTCATTTTTAATGTTATCGGTATCAACTGATATATGTTCATTTTTAATGTTATAGGTATCAGCCGATATATGTTCATTTTTAATGTTATCGGTATCAGCTGATATATGTTCATTTTTAATGTTATCGGTATCAGCTGATATATGTTCATTTTTAATGTTATCGGTATCAGCTGATATATGTTCATTTTTAATGTTATCGGTATCAACTGATATATGTTCATTTTTAATGTTATCGGTATCAGCTGATATATGTTCATTTTTAATGTTATCGGTATCAGCTGATATATGTTCATTTTAATGTTATTGGTATCAGCTGATATATGTTCATTTTTAATGTTATCGGTATCAGCCGATATATGTTCATTTTTAATGTTATTGGTATCAGCTGATATATGTTCATTTTTAATGTTATCGGTATCAGCCGATATATGTTCATTTTTAATGTTATCGGTATCAGCCGATATATGTTCATTTTTAATGTTATCGGTATCAGCTGATATATGTTCATTTTAATGTTATCGGTATCAGCCGATATATGTTCATTTTTAATGTTATCGGTATCAGCTGATATATGTTCATTTTTAATGTTATCGGTATCAGCTGATATATGTTCATTTTTAATGTTATCGGTATCAACTGATATATGTTAATTTTTAATGTTATCGGTATCAACTGATATATGTTAATTTTTAATGTTATCGGTATCAGCTGATATATGTTCATTTTAATGTTAACGGTATCAGCTGATATATGTTCATTTTAATGTTAACGGTATCAGCCGATATATGTTCATTTTAATGTTATCGGTATCAGCTGATATATGTTCATTTTTAATGTTATCGGTATCAACTGATATATGTTCATTTTTAATGTTATCGGTATCAGCTGATATATGTTCATTTTTAATGTTATCGGTATCAGCTGATATATGTTCATTTTTAATGTTATCGGTATCAGCTGATATATGTTCATTTTTAATGTTATTGGTATCAGCTGATATATGTTCATTTTTAATGTTATTGGTATCAGCTGATATATGTTCATTTTTAATGTTATCGGTATCAGCCGATATATGTTCATTTTAATGTTATCGGTATCAGCCGATATATGTTAATTTTTAATGTTATCGGTATCAGCTGATATATGTTCATTTTTAATGTTATCGGTATCAGCTGATATATGTTCATTTTTAATGTTATTGGTATCAGCTGATATATGTTCATTTTTAATGTTATCGGTATCAGCTGATATATGTTCATTTTTAATGTTATCGGTATCAGCTGATATATGTTCATTTTTAATGTTATCGGTATCAGCCGATATATGTTCATTTTAATGTTGTCGGTATCAGCTGATATATGTTCATTTTTAATGTTGTCGGTATCAGCTGATATATGTTCATTTTTAATGTTATCGGTATCAGCTGATATATGTTCATTTTTAATGTTATCGGTATCAACTGATATATGTTCATTTTTAATGTTATAGGTATCAGCCGATATATGTTCATTTTTAATGTTATCGGTATCAGCTGATATATGTTCATTTTAATGTTATCGGTATCAGCTGATATATGTTCATTTTTAATGTTATCGGTATCAGCTGATATATGTTCATTTTTAATGTTATCGGTATCAACTGATATATGTTCATTTTTAATGTTATCGGTATCAGCCGATATATGTTCATTTTAATGTTATTGGTATCAGCTGATATATGTTCATTTTTAATGTTATCGGTATCAGCCGATATATGTTCATTTTTAATGTTATCGGTATCAGCTGATATATGTTCATTTTTAATGTTATCGGTATCAGCTGATATATGTTCATTTTAATGTTATTGGTATCAGCTGATATATGTTCATTTTTAATGTTATCGGTATCAACTGATATATGTTCATTTTTAATGTTATCGGTATCAGCTGATATATGTTCATTTTAATGTTATTGGTATCAGCTGATATATGTTCATTTTTAATGTTATCGGTATCAGCCGATATATGTTCATTTTAATGTTATCGGTATCGGCTGATATATGTTCATTTTTAATGTTATCGGTATCAGCTGATATATGTTAATTTTAATGTTATCGGTATCGGCTGATATATGTTCATTTTAATGTTATCGGTATCGGCTGATATATGTTCATTTTAATGTTATCGGTATCAGCTGATATATGTTCATTTTAATGTTATCGGTATCAGCTGATATATGTTCATTTTTAATGTTATCGGTATCAGCTGATATATGTTCATTTTAATGTTATCGGTATCAGCTGATATATGTTCATTTTAATGTTATCGGTATCAGCTGATATATGTTCATTTTAATGTTATCGGTATCAGCTGATATATGTTCATTTTAATGTTATCGGTATCAGCTGATATATGTTCATTTTTACATTTACATTTAATCATTTAGCAAACGCTTTTATCCAAAGCGACTTACAAAAAAGGGTAGAGCAATAGAAGCAACGAGACAAA
The DNA here is from genome assembly GCF_024679245.1 of Pseudorasbora parva. Classification (NCBI taxonomy): domain Eukaryota; kingdom Metazoa; phylum Chordata; class Actinopteri; order Cypriniformes; family Gobionidae; genus Pseudorasbora; species Pseudorasbora parva. The sequence goes on along the minus strand of NC_090172.1, from coordinate 686,505 downwards.
CAAGGCCAACAACCTGTAAGAGCTGTAAGAAATCTCAATTAATTAGCACAGTATACAACTTTTTTTTTTTTTTTTTTTTTTTATAGCCAGCTACAACAAATACTCACGTACGGAAAATACAGAACACTGGATTTTGATAGCTATGATAACAACCCATTAGGACTAAGGCTGATGCCCCAACTGTTGTCGTTAATGCAGATTCAGTGGCCCAATGGGTTGGTTTTGTATGGCATTCTAGCTAAACGCGCAGCAATAGCCATCTACAACAAAAACTCACGTACGCAAAATACAGAACACTGGATTTTGGTAGCTATGATAACTATGAAACATACCCACCTGAAGGCACAAATCCGGATGAGAGACTTAGATATGATCAGTAAGTGCTATTCTGTATTGGTCAAGTGCAATAGGAAAAGTGCAATTGGAAAAGATGTGTCTTAAGATGTTTTTTAAAAATGGCTACAGACTCGGCAGCACGAATTGAGATCGGCAGGTTTTTAATGTTATCGGTATCAGCTGATATATGTTCATTTTAATGTTATCGGTATCAGCTGATATATGTTCATTTTAATGTTATCGGTATCAGCTGATATATGTTCATTTTAATGTTATCGGTATCAGCCGATATATGTTCATTTTTAATGTTATCGGTATCAGCCGATATATGTTCATTTTTAATGTTATCGGTATCAGCTGATATATGTTCATTTTAATGTTATCGGTATCAGCCGATATATGTTCATTTTTAATGTTATCGGTATCAGCTGATATATGTTCATTTTTAATGTTATCGGTATCAGCTGATATATGTTCATTTTTAATGTTATCAGTATCAGCTGATATTTGTTCATTTTTAATGTTATCGGTATCAGCTGATATATGTTCATTTTTAATGTTATCAGTATCAGCTGATATATGTTCATTTTTAATGTTATCGGTATCAGACGATATATGTTCATTTTTAATGTTATTGGTATCAGCCGATATATGTTCATTTTTAATGTTATTGGTATCAGCCAATATATGTTAATTTTTAATGTTATCTGTTTCGGCTGATATATGTTCATTTTTAATGTTATCGGTATCAGCTGATATATGTTCATTTTTAATGTTATTGGTATCAGCCAATATATGTTAATTTTTAATGTTATCTGTTTCGGCTGATATATGTTAATTTTTAATGTTATCTGTTTCGGCTGATATATGTTCATTTTTAATGTTATCGATATCAGCTGATATATGTTCATTTTTAATGTTATCGGTATCAGCCGATATATGTTCATTTTTAATGTTATCGGTATCAGCTGATATATGTTCATTTTTAATGTTATCGGTATCAGCTGATATATGTTCATTTTAATGTTATCGGTATCAGCTGATATTTGTTCATTTTTAATGTTATCGGTATCAGCCGATATATGTTCATTTTTAATGTTATCGGTATCAGCTGATATATGTTCATTTTAATGTTATCGGTATCAGCTGATATTTGTTCATTTTTAATGTTATCGGTATCAGCCGATATATGTTAATTTTAATGTTATTGGTATCAGCCGATATATGTTCATTTTAATGTTATCGGTATCAGCTGATATATGTTCATTTTTAATGTTATCGATATCAGCTGATATATGTTCATTTTAATGTTATCGGTATCAGCTGATATATGTTCATTTTAATGTTATCGGTATCAGCTGATATATGTTCATTTTTAATGTTATCGGTATCAGCTGATATATGTTCATTTTTAATGTTATTGGTATCAGCCGATATATGTTAATTTTTAATGTTATCGGTATCAGCCGATATATGTTCATTTTTAATGTTATCGGTATCAGCTGATATATGTTCATTTTTAATGTTATTGGTATCAGCCGATATATGTGTTCATTTTTAATGTTATCGGTATCAGCTGATATATGTTCATTTTTAATGTTATCGGTATCAGCCGATATATGTTCATTTTTAATGTTATTGGTATCAGCCGATATATATGTTCATTTTTAATGTTATCGGTATCAGCTGATATATGTTCATTTTTAATGTTATTGGTATCAGCCGATATATGTTCATTTTTAATGTTATCGGTATCAGCTGATATATGTTCATTTTAATGTTATCGGTATCAGCCGATATATGTTCATTTTTAATGTTATCGGTATCAGCCGATATATGTTCATTTTTAATGTTATCGGTATCAGCTGATATTTGTTCATTTTTAATGTTATCGGTATCAGCCGATATATGTTCATTTTTAATGCTATGTGTAATGTTTATAGGTTCAGTTTATGTTTGTTTGAATGAATTCCCTGCAATTAGGCTGCGTTCCAGACTTGGATTTTTTTACCCTTGTTCTTGGAAATAACATCTGGAACACCACTCAAAGTCGAACATGTGGCGTGTGAACTCGGGGGAACATCGATCAACCCCGACCTCAGCGAGACGCGTCATTTGGGTATAAATGTAAACATTAGACATTGGGCCCTATCTTGCATCCAGCGCAATTGACTTTGAAATTGACAATTGACGCGCGCTTTTCCCTCCACAGAAGCACGTCGCTAAACTAGTGAATGAACTTGCGCTCCCTGGGCGGTTCAGCGCAAAAAAGGAGGCGTGTTCCGGCGCAAACAATCCCTGGTGCTATTTTGCTGCTCCATTAAACCATTGCGCCACTGACCAGAAAAAACCTAGTCTAAAGTCAGCGGCGCGTTGCTCGTTGTTCATTATGCTATTTTAAGGGCGCATGCTTGACCATAATGTATAGCGTGCACAACGCGCATACACTTTGCTCATGTAATCTACACAGATGCAACAGTTATTTTTGCAAATCATAAATTGTTAATTGCCGGGCGCAAGAGCCATTTATCCTGCCGGGAAAATAGCAACATCGCCGAGACCCGCCCACGAAGTTACTTGCGCTTCGCACTTTTACACTTGCGTTTCAGATCGTTAAAATAGGGCCCATTGAGTTTGTGTAATATACCGTCATTTTTTAAAGTGATTTTACGTTGTTTGTATTCTGTTTTTGCTTCAAAAACACAATATGCTCTCGTTGTGTGGTGGCGACACGATGTGGCCAACATGTGAGCATGACGTCTGATTGCCTGGAACTCTTGACATTTAGTTTGGAATATTCCCACGTCCAACCTCTTCTAGATCTCAACCGGTGCCAGTTTGGAGACCTAATAAATCTTAATGTCTTCTTCTTCAAACCTATAATCATGTATCCACCAGCCAAATCTCTACATGCTCAAACCTGATATAGTGCAAGATTACATTGCGCAACTATATCAAAATGAAAAGCTTGAAAATTTACCAACATTCTGAGACATGTTTAGTCATGTGATCGTGATAACTAGCCAAGTAGAAAGCCCTTAAATCACGTACCTAAGACAGCCATAGAGTCCAGCTGCTCTCTAGAAAGGTGGATCTTTTGGTCCCGACTGTTCAAGTTCTGTCCTGACAGAACCCGGTCGATCTCTGAGCGCGCGGCGGTGAAAGCGGCGGCAGATCTGCGGTTCACAACACACAATCAAATGCAAAATGTAAAAAATGCTCTTTTTACTCAGTATTTTTGTCTTGTTTCTAGTCAAAATATCTAAAAATTCTTACATTAAGAAACATTTACTAGACAAGCAAAAGTAATTGTCTTGTTTTGAGGAAAAATAACTCAAAATGAAGAGAGTTTTTGCTTAAAATAAGAAAAATAATCTGCCAATGGGGTGAGAAAAATAATCTTAATTCAAACAGAAAACTGGTTATTCCAATAAGCTGATATTTGTGATACTGGTGTGCATGTAAACGTGCTCGATATGTCTGGCCATAAAGGGCTATTGTCAGTAATTAGTGCTGTTGGATATTTGCTACCTGAGTGTGTAGTACAGGCTCCAGAAGGCCGCTGGAAGTGTATTGGCCAGTGAAGCCCATAGCATGCACACATGCGTCCGTGCTTTTCCAGTTTCATCCAAATGCATGCGGTCAAACACGTCCATTCTGCGCTGAATCAGGTCTGAGATGCATTTCCGGCTGTGCAGTTCCTCATGCAGAAGTTCCTCCGCCAAAGCTTCCCTCGCTCGCCGAGCCCATGAGATCAGACCGATGGGGAATCCTGCGGCTAGCAATGGGAACGCACGATCGAAAGCCAAAAACTCTCGCTCTGCTTTCTGCATGCATGTCCGGCTGGCCTGAAGAAGCCCAGAGTCCTTTCCAAAAAGAGTGAGGAAGCCTGCCTCGAACATGATGCGGTTGGTGAAGCTCTGGAGGCCTAATTCCAGCCAGTCGTGTTGGCGTGGTCCAGCTCGATCCAGAACCGTCTGTAGATTGCACAGCATGGTCTCGCTTAGATTCTGCAGAGCCGCGCCTTGAAGAGTCTGTCGGAAAATGCCGTGAACTTCCCTGTAGCTCTCGGTGAAGAGCGGATGGGTGAAATCAGCGTGACCAAAGACCTTAGGGAAAGATAAAGAGATAAACCATCAGGATCAAACCTAGGCTTTAAAGGAACACTCCACTGTTTTAAAAGTAGGGCTTATTCAACTTCTCTCCTTCATTTAGATATGTGGGCAAATGCGTTTTTGTCTCAGTGCATTGTTTTAGTTTGGCAGGGTGGCCGCTAGCTTAGCTTAGCATAATGAATGGAATCCTATGTTGCCAGATAGCATGTCCCGAGTAAAAGTGATCCAGGAAAGAAGTTGAATTAGCCCTATTTCTAAAAACGGTGGAGTGTTCCTTTAACACACACACACACACACACACATTATATCAAAACAAGACAAGCAGGATCAAACCTAGGCTTTAAGACGTACACTATATCGGCAAAAGTGTTCTGATGCCTGCCTCTACATGCACCTGAGCTTCCCATTGTTAACCCGTGGGGTTTAATATGGAGTCGGCCCACCCTCTCTAACAGCTCCAGCTCTTCTGGGAAGGCTTTCCTCAAGGTTTAGGAGTGTGTTTATGGGGATTTTTGCCCATTCTTCTAGAAGCTCATTTGTGAGGTCAGGCACTGATGTTGGACGAGAAGGCCTGGCTCTCAGTCTCCGCTCTAATTCATCCCAAAGCTGTTCTATCGGGTTGAGCTCAGGACTCTGTGCAGGCCAGTCCAGTTCCTCCACACCAAACTCCTCATCCATGTCTTTATGGAGCGATGCTTTGTGCACTGGAGCGCAGTCATGCTGGGACAGGAAGGGGCCGTCCACAAACTGATCCCACAAAGGCAGGAGCGTGAAATTGTCCAAAATGTCTTGGTGAAGCATTAAGAGTTCCTTTCACTGGAACTAAGGGGCCAACCCCTGAAAAACAACCCCACCCCATAACCCCCCCTCCACCAAACTTTACACTTGGCACACTGCAGTCAGGCGAGTCCCGTTCTCCTGGCGACGGCCAAACCCAGACTCGTCCATGGGATTGTCAGACTGAAGCGTGATTGGTCGCTCAGAGAACACGTCTCACTGCTCTAGAGTCCAGTGGCGGCTGCTTTACTCCACTGCATCCCACGCTTTGCATTGCTCTTGGTGATGTAAGGCTTGGATGAGCTGCTCGGCCATGGAAACCCATTCCATGAAGCTCTCTCCGCTGTTCTTGAGCTCATCTGAAGGCCACAGAAGTCTGGAGGTCTGGAGCTGTTGACTCTGCAGAAAGTTGGAGACTTCTGCACACTGTGACCCTCAGCATGCGCTGACCCCGCTCTGGGATTTAACACTTCGTGGCTGAGTTGCTGTTGTTCCCAATGGCTTCCACTTTGTTATAATCCCACTAACAGTTGAGCGTGGAATATTTAGTAGTGAGGAAATGTCAGGAATGGCCTTATTGCACAGGTGTCAGCCTATCACGGCCCCACGCTTGAGTTCACTGAGCTCCTGAGAGCGACCCATTCTTTCACTAATGTGTGTAGAAGCGTCTGCAGGCCGAGAGCTGGAGTTATACACCTGTGGCCATGAAGGGATTGAACATTCAGTGATTTGGAGGGACGGCCCAATATTTTTGGCAATATAGTGTATGATTTACATGCCATTTATCCATTTCATTCAAAGTGACTGAAATAAGGAACATCACAAGCAAGTTGTCATGAGACCCAACCATAAACAAGTCAGTGCATGAGAAGAAAAGCGAAAGTGATGAAAGTGAGCGATAAAGATAGATGGCCGTTATAATCTGACGTCATCTTACATGAGCATTGCAAAAGATCAAATATTTCCATTAATACACAAGCTAACTGATCAGCATGATTGATATTAGAAACAGTAAGCAAGCTTTTGTTTATTTGTTGTCCTAGTTTTGGTTTATCTTTGTGAATGATGAGAATAGGCTATTGATCCCTGCTGATAAATATATAGTTATTTCCTTACACACAGGCGGAGAACGCACGTGCTATTGGACACCCCGAAATGTATATGATTAAAAGGTCTGTGTGTTGGAGCACTCTGTATAAATACACATAACCATATTTTAAAAGTTCATAACATCTTTATTGAAGGATCCCTCATATTAGTTTGATTTCAGGTTTGAAACATAGCATCGGGATTTAGGCACTTTAAGGCCTTTAAGCAAAGTGTTGTGTTAGCCTTTGTTTTATTTAGTAACCATCTCGATCATAGATATTAAAGACCATTTACAACCTACACAGGCAATTTCCCAGAGGAAATATATGTTTTTTAAAGCTTTATAAAAATGTGCATGCTTGTTAAGAAACATGTCGCATGTGCTCACCTAATGTCAAGTTCTGAGTTTTCATTTAGGATTGATTTATTGGTATTATAGTTTATTTAAGTATATTTTTCCACACACATGACCCTGTTATAGCTGCCCAAAGTGTAAAGTTCATCATTATTGACCTAGAGAGTCTTGAGAATTGTGGCGCAGTAGTTTTATCGAGGTTGAACCAAAAAAACGTGGTTTTTGAAATAATCTCCAATATTTAAGGAATGCTTTGATTGACAGCGGCCTTCCCAGAGGCAAAGTTGCTCAGAAACTATAATGTTGTGGGTGTGAGTGGAAAATCACTTGATATGCAATGTAAAGGGGATGGCCGATTTCTTTCTAATTTCTCACAGGTCTCTAGGGCCGTGCGTCAAACAGTCTCAGCGAGTTTCGCTTCAATGGGTCTCCGTTAACCTTGTCTGACCCGCTCAAACTTCTTTGGCCACTGTTGGACGTGTTTTCAAGATACTCAAATGTCCTCAAAGGCAGTCTTGGCACCTTGGATGAAGACACTGCATGCCAATTTTCAAGTCAATCAGACTTAGGGTTGTGTAATAATACCCATTTTTATGTTTTATCCATGTTATAGCGCCACCAAGTGGCCAGTCGCAGCGGCCTTTTTCACGCCACCACAGAATGAGGTCTTGCACATGTGAAAATATCTCATTCTGTTCATGAGTTATAGCCATATCTGTGAAAATCAGATAGAATGCATTTCGTCGATATAAGACACTTGAGCCTAGGCCTAATGGTTTCAGAGTTATGGCTGATTTGGTACTTTTGAGCGCTGTAGCGCCTCCGTCAGGCCGATTGGGATGAGCATTGGTGTCTGTGTAGATGGTGAGAGTACTACCAGCCCTCAAAGTTTCACGTCTCTACGACTTACGGTTTGGTCTACCGGGAAATTTTAGGAGAGAATGAGGATCCCTGGAAACTCTAACAGTTACAGCTACACTCTTGAACCCTAAATTAGACTTTGAGTAACAGATTTCCAAAGTGACCCCCCTATGCATGAACAGAGTTTGGACATTCTTTATACTTAGCTGAATATCTCCGAAATGTATTAGCATAACAACTTTTTTTCTCAAAGCTAAGAACAAGAAATACAGCACAGTCAACCGGATGCTCTGTAACTGGTGTGCCATTATGAGAAATTATTCTGATCTGTTCACAGGCCAGACGTTTGGACACATCACTATCTGTAATGTTTTTGAAAGAAGTTTCTTTTGCTCATCAAGCCTGCATTTATTTGATCAGAAATACAGAAAACAAAATGTAATATTGTGATATATTATTACAATTTATTACACGGCTCTGTGAAATACTTGATTCTGATTGGTCAATCGCTCATTCCAGCGGTGTGTTATTCCCAGATAACACACACCGCTCATCCGGGTACTGCGAGTTATCTTGACCGGTTCTACTTCTGTGCTTAACGCTGGCGCCATCTTGTGGCTTAAACAGTCGTGGGTTACAATGGAAGACTTCAAGGCAGGTTTCCTTTATAAAGTTTTAAATATGGATATTTTTCTGACACAAACGCATCGATTGGAATCAGAAGGCTCTATTAACCCATCGGAGTCGTGTGGAGCACGTTATTTGACGGACAGCTGCATTTAATGGACTTCAGAAACAGCTCCAACTACTGCTGGGATTAACGTTAGCCTGGACTTTTTAAATATAACTCTGATTGTATTTGTCTGACAGAAGAATGTCATAAACACCTATAATGACCTGACGGTGAGTAAATCAGAGGCTTGGGTTCATCTTTGGCTGAACTAACCCTTTCAGCATTCATTCTCAACATTTAGCAGCAATAGATAAAGGCTTAAAGCAGTCTGGAACTGTTTTTCTTCGCGGAAGCTTTGCGTAAGAGCTAATAAAATATTTAATCTCGAGACAATATTTAGTGTGTAATTTATTTGAGACTAGTAGCTGTGTAATAAGCGGGATAATGTCCCCCCAGCCGGTTGTTATCGCAGAATAAACCCCTTCAGAGTGACGCTCCGCTTCGCCTCGGGGTCCTGATCGCTCTGGAGGGGTTTATTCTGCGATAACAACCGGCTGGGTGGACATTAGCTCTTACTTAAAATATTAGTTTTTGTGTTTGTGTATAAGATTTGTGTTTCTAACCCGGGTCAGGGATTAGTCTCATAACTACGCTCTTCAAGCCTTTAATCCCGCTCCTTTTTGGAGTTCATATAATGATTATTTTAAGTGAAAGAGCATCCGCTCAATGCTTTTCCCATTGGATGGTTGAGAGTTTTGGGTTGGTTTAAAAACTTGGGTTTAAGAGCTCATTCTCAAACTAAATGAATAATAGTTGGCATCCTTCTGTCTCTACAGACAATACGTTTTTGTTTGAATATTTATAAGCAATGGCGTTTCCCCGAATATCAGCACGTAATGAGATATTGATTTCATATAATAATTCAATAAACAATAAATTAAAATGCTATTAGTTGACTCACATTTTAGACACAATATTGTCTGTTCATTCTGCCATTGAAAATTGTTCCTAAGATTCGGGCCTTTGAGCATCTCTGAACACAGTTTGAGTTTCTTTAGTGAATGAATCATTTGAGTGAATGATTCAATGACTCACTCACTTCTGCTCTGTCCCTGAACGAATCAGTCATTCTGAGCGAATCATTCAAATTAATAACTCGACTCACTCACTTCTGCTTTGAACCTTAATAAATCAGCCACTTTGATTGAATCGTTTGAGTGAATGATTCAATGACTCACTCACTTCTGCTCTGTCCCTGAATGAATCAGTCGTTCTGAGCGAATTGTTCTAATTAATGACTCGACTCACTCACTTCTGCTCTGTCCCTGAATGAATCAGTCGTTCTGAACAAATAGTTTGAGTGAATGATTCATTGACTCACCCGTTGAGACATTGATTTGCCGCCACCTACTGGGGGTTTTAAATGGAAGCCCGTTTTTGCCACTAAATAAAAAATAAAACGAGTAATTGCGACTTTTTATCTCAGAATTCTGACTTTTTTTTATCACAACTGCAATATAAAGTCACAATTCTGAGACAAAAAGTCGCAATTACTCTTTTAATTTTTTTATTTAGTGGCGTAAACGGGCTTCCATAGTTCTAGTATCGTTTCATGTTAGCCGAGCGATGGAGATTAAATGCTGTTCTTAGTCGTAATTATAACAATAGTTTCAGTTAAAGTGATACAGAGACAATTAAGCACGAAAAATGAGATAACAGTAAATATAGCAGAGAACTGCATATGCTTTGGTCTGTTTGTGTCAGAAACCTGATCAGGAGAACAGTCATCGCTAACAACGCATTTTATCCCATTAGAAGAGATCATTTTCTGATGTGTTCTCCATGTGATTGTAAATGAACAGCGCAAAAATGCTTTTCTTACTCAGTATTTTTGTCTTATTTCTAGCCCAAACATCAAAAAATTCTTACATTAAGAAACATTTACTAGACGAGTACAAATTATTGTCGTGTTTGGGGAAAAATAACTCAAAATGAAGAGAGTTTTTGCTTAAAATAAGATAAATAATCTGCCAATGGGGTGAGAAAAATAATCTTAATTCAAACAGAAAACAAGATTATTTATCTCACCCCATTGGCAGATTATTTATCTTATTTTAAGCAAAAACTCTCTTCATTTTGAGTAATTTTTCCCCAAACACGACAATAATTTGTACTCGTCTAGTAAATGTTTCTTACTGTAAGAATTTTTAGATGTTTGGGCTAGAAACGAGACAAAAATACTGAGTAAGGAGAGCATGTTTGTCAGTGTGAAGATGTCTCGATGCATATTTGGGTTAAAGTGTTAAAACGGAGTCACTTACCCGGTGCGAGAAACTGAGAGCAAACTTCTGGAAGTCAAGATTTCTGCTCTGCCGTACCACGGCGGAAAAAGAAAAAGGGTCTGTGACGAAAGTGAAGTATTTCCCAGCGATCGCACACGTGAAAACATCCCCGAATTTCTCCCGGGTCTCCTTTAGGAATCCCAAAGGATTTCTGGCATAATCCAGAGTGACTCCAATGAAGGGCCAGCCGGTCAGCAGCGGAGGCTCGCCGAGTCGCCTGGACAGAGAGCAGATTATCACAGGACATCGGAAACTAGGGCGGGTGGGGTAAGATGAGCCAGTGGGTAAGTTGAGCCACCCCCTTTGGTTTTTAAAATGCGTCTCTAGACCCACGGCTCGCACTTTTGACAGCAACAACGTGTTCTGTGTAAATTATCTATAGATACACTGCAAAAAAATGCTCTTCTTACTCAGTATTTCTGTCTTGTTTCTAGTCCAAACATCTACAAATTCTTAAAACAAGAAGTATTTACTAGACAAGCAAAAGAAATTGTCTTGTTTTGGGAAAAAATAACTCAAAATGAAGAGAGTTTTTGCTTAAAATAAGATAAATAATCTGCCAATGGGGTGAGAAAAATAATCTTAATTCAAACAGAAAACAAGATTATTCTGTTTACCCCATTGGCAGATTATTTATCTTATTTTAAGCAAAAACTCTCTTAACCTGTTAACTGTCACCTCACGTTTTGAAAATATACATGAAAATTCACTATCCAAACTTAAATGGTTGCAATTTGAGAATGCTTTGGAATATAGACATTAACACAAAAATTATAACACAAGTATAAAAAAGTTATGGAAGTTTAAATTTACTGTAATCAAATATACTGTACTAGATATTTAATATTTAATATAAAATATGTATGTTACAAAATAATTTGTACTCTAAAATTACTATCAAATCAAATCCATATGTCTAATCAATTTGTGTTCCAAATTTGAAGTTAATGTCACAAAAATCGAAGTTCCTATGAGGTTTTGTTTAGGTGCTGTATCACACATAGCCACCGGGTGTCATTGAAATTCCATTGATTTAAAAAAAATGCTATTTCCTGTGTCAAATTTATATATATTTGTCCAAATATCACAAAACAGTTTGCAGATATAGAACTATGAGACTCAGACCCTTCCGACGATATGTGTTTTGTCAAGATTAGAAAAGGTTTTTATTGTAAAATAGTTAAAATAAATATGAAACATGACGGAGGAGCCCGCTAGAATAATTGGTAACGCAAGGTCCGATTTCAAAACTTTTTTTACAGGATAAATCTCGAGTTCGTAAGCTTTCGAATGATATATAATTTGTCAACATTAGATCAGGATAAATATAGGATATATTTGGTTTATACATGCAGTGGCAAACGGGCCCGCCGGTGGGCCAGTGGAAGTTAACAGGTTAATTTTGAATTATTTCTTCCCAAAACAAGACAATCATTTTTACTTGTCTAGTAAATGTTTCTTAATGTAAGATTTTTTTTATGTTTTCATGAGAACCAAGACAAAAATACTAAGGAAGAAAAGCATTTTTTTGCAGTGCATAATTGTACTAGAAGTGTGCAATTGATGTGGGGGAATAAATAGGCTGCTCTAAACCCCAAGAGGATTTATACAAACTCAGTATGGGTAAAATCTTTCCTTCTTTATGAATATTAGCCTATATTAGGTTGATATAATCGCGTATGGTAATTAAGTGACCTCGAACATCAGGCAGATGTGTAATCGTATCCCTTACTTGTATGTTAAAGGTAATTTAACTCTGTGTTGAGTAAAGAGCGAGTCCTTTAGCTCACCTTCTCCGCGAGTGTCGGCGGATCCACACGATCAGGAGCATCAGGAGAAGCGCGAAGAACAGCACGATACTCGAGGCCATGTCGCGTTATGTCGCGTTATGAATGATATATCTCTGAGGTTTGATCTTTCACTGAACTAGAGGACCTCGCCTTTAAGCCCCGCCCGCCGCAGCGCGCTCATGAGCGCAACACGAACTCACTATCCCAGAGGATTTTCCCGAGTTTCCCAATCATGCATTAGTCGTATTTAAGTCAAGCAAAGTCACCTTATGTCTATAGCGCGTTATATAATACAGATAGTTTCAAAGCAGATTTGTAAAATTATACATTTAGACACTTGTGAGAGGGTAACTGGCCGAAGCTTGAAGAAACTTTTCTTACTTAGTCTTGTTTCTAGTCCAAACATCTAAAAAATAAAAAAATTAAAACAAGAAGTTTTTACTAGACAAGCAAAAGTAATTTTCTTGTTTTGGGGAAAAAATAACTCAAAATGAAGAGAGTTTTTGCTTAAAATAAGATAAATAATCTGCCAATGGGGTGAGAAAAATAATCTTAATTCAAACAGAAAACAAGATTATTTATCTCACCCCATTGGCAGATTATTTATCTTATTTTAAGCAAAAACTCTCTTCATTGTGAGTTATTTTTCCCCAAAACAAGACAATAATTTTTACTTGACTAGTAAATGTTTCTTAATGTAAGAATTTTTAGATGTTTGGACTAGAAACAAGACAAAAACACTGAGTAAGAAGAGCATTTTTTGCAGTGAATGCATGAGTGTATATTACAGGATAACTCAATAAGCTCTCGTTGAGTAAGTTTAGAGGCAGTTAGTGGTCAGGCTTTAGACATTTCCTATTGTGAACTAAACACTCTTTGTAACACTAACTGCAGCAGAAACACGGCCGTTAAACACACAGACTGCTCTCCATACTCTGCAAAAAATGCTCTTCTTATTTAGTAATTTTGTCTTGTTTCCAGTCCAAATATCCACACTGTGAGAGACATAATCTAAATAAATAAAAATCCAGAAATCACAATGTATGATTTTTAACTATTTATTTGTATGATACAGCTGCATATAAGTATTTGAACACCTGTCTATCAGCTATAATTCTGACCTTCAAAGACCTGTTAGTCTGCCTTTAAAATGTCCACCTCCACTCCATTTATTATCCTAAATTAGATGCACCTTTAGCTGATAAAGACACCTGTCCACCTCATACAATCAGTAAGAGTCCAGCTACTAACATGGCCAAGACCAAAGAGCTGTCCAAAGACACGAGACACACTCACACACCTCCACAAGGCTGGAAAGGGCTCCGGGGAAATGGCCAAGCAGCTCGGTGAAAAAAGGTCCACTGCTGGAGCAATCATTAGAAAATGGAAGAAGCTAAACATGACTGTCAGTCTCCCTTGGACTGGGGCTGACCTCGTGGGTCTCAATGATCCTAAGGTGAGAAATCAGCCCAGAACTACACGGAGGAGCTGGCCATGACCTGAGCAGAGCTGGGACCACCGTTTCCAAGGTTACTGTTGGTAATACACTAAGACATCATGGTTTGAAATCCTGCATGGCACGGAAGGTTCCCCTGCTTAAACCAGCACATGTCCAGGCCCGTCTGAAGTTTGCCAATGACCATTTGGATGATCCAGAGGAGTCATGGGAGAAAGTCACGCGATCAGGTGAGACCAAAATAGAATGCTTTTTGATCATAATTTCACTAAACGTGTTTGGAGGAAGAAGAATGATGAGTCCTATAACAAGAACACCATCCCTACTGTGACGCATGGGGGTGGCAGCATCATGCTGTGGGGGTGTTCTTCTGCACATGGGACAGGGCGACTGCACTGTATTAAAGGGTTACGTCACCGCTTTGTCATATTAAACTATGTCATTCCCTTTACTAAGACGAGTTGACACACACCTCTCTCGTCAATTTAAAATACAATTATCTCTCCTATTTAAATACAGTTACACCAATAGTTGAACGATCAAGTATGATGACAAAAAGTCCTGGCTAAAAATCCTGAGGGAGGACTTTTCAGCCGGGACTTTTTACTGCGCCGAGTCGAAGCACTCTCAGAAGTGCTATTCCGCCACACATTATAGTTCTCCTTTTTAATCTGCTTAGAAAAGTGCCACGTTTTATTTTATCACCATACTTGATCATTCAGCTATTCGGGTAACTGTATTTAAAGGGAACTAAGTGGGCTAAGCTAAATGCTATCAGATCGTCACCGTGCGTCAGAGAGATTAAGAGCACACATTGAGACGAGAGAGGGATGAATCAACTCGTCTTAGTTAAGGGAATAACAGTTTAATATGAAAAAGAGGGAGTATTCCTTTAAGGAGAGGATGACCGGGGCCATGTATTGCAAGATTTCGGGGAACAACCTCAGTTGGAGCATTGAAGATGGGTCGAGGCTGGGTCTTCCAACATGACAATGACCCGAAGCACAGCCAGGATAACCAAGGAGTGGCTCTGTCAGAAGCATGTCAAGGTTCTGGCGTGGCATAGCCAGTCTCCAGACCTAAACCCAATAGAGAATCTTTGGAGGAGCTCAAACTCCGTGTTTCTCAGCGACAGGCCAGAAACCTGACGGATCTAGAGGAGATCTGTGTGGAGGAGTGGGCCAGAAACCTGACGGATCTAGAGAAGATCTGTGTGGAGGAGTGGGCCAGAAACCTGACGGGTCTAGAGAAGATCTGTGTGGAGGAGTGGGCCAGAAACCTGACGGGTCTAGAGAAGATCTGTGTGGAGGAGTGGGCCAGAAACCTGACGGATCTAGAGGAGATCTGTGTGGAGGAGTGGGCCAGAAACCTGACGGATCTAGAGAAGATCTGTGTGGAGGAGTGGGCCAGAAACCTGACGGATCTAGAGGAGATCTGTGTGGAGGAGTGGGCCAGAAACCTGACGGGTCTAGAGAAGATCTGTGTGGAGGAGTGGGCCAGAAACCTGACGGGTCTAGAGAAGATCTGTGTGGAGGAGTGGGCCAGAAACCTGACGGATCTAGAGGAGATCTGTGTGGAGGAGTGGGCCAGAAACCTGACGGATCTAGAGAAGATCTGTGTGGAGGAGTGGGCCAGAAACCTGACGGATCTAGAGGAGATCTGTGTGGAGGAGTGGGCCAGAAACCTGACGGATCTAGAGGAGATCTGTGTGGAGGAGTGGGCCAGAAACCTGACGGATCTAGAGGAGATCTGTGTGGAGGAGTGGGCCAGAAACCTGACGGATCTAGAGGAGATCTGTGTGGAGGAGTGGGCCAGAAACCTGACGGATCTAGAGGAGATCTGTGTGGAGGAGTGGGCCAGAAACCTGACGGATCTAGAGGAGATCTGTGTGGAGGAGTGGGCCAGAAACCTGACGGATCTAGAGGAGATCTGTGTGGAGGAGTGGGCCAGAAACCTGACGGATCTAGAGAAGATCTGTGTGGAGGAGTGGGCCAGAAACCTGACGGGTCTAGAGAAGATCTGTGTGGAGGAGTGGGCCAGAAACCTGACGGGTCTAGAGAAGATCTGTGTGGAGGAGTGGGCCAGAAACCTGACGGATCTAGAGGAGATCTGTGTGGAGGAGTGGGCCAGAAACCTGACGGATCTAGAGAAGATCTGTGTGGATGAGTGGGCCAGAAACCTGACGGATCTAGAGGAGATCTGTGTGGAGGAGTGGGCCAGAAACCTGACGGGTCTAGAGAAGATCTGTGTGGAGGAGTGGGCCAGAAACCTGACGGGTCTAGAGAAGATCTGTGTGGAGGAGTGGGCCAGAAACCTGACAGATCTAGAGGAGATCTGTGTGGAGGAGTGGGCCAGAAACCTGACGGATCTAGAGGAGATCTGTGTGAAGGAGTGGGCCAGAAACCTGACGGATCTAGAGGAGATCTGTGTGGAGGAGTGGGCCAGAAACCTGACGGATCTAGAGGAGATCTGTGTGGAGGAGTGGGCCAGAAACCTGACGGATCTAGAGGAGATCTGTGTGGAGGAGTGGGCCAGAAACCTGACGGATCTAGAGGAGATCTGTGTGGAGGAGTGGGCCAGAAACCTGACGGGTCTAGAGGAGATCTGTGTGGAGGAGTGGGCCAGAAACCTGACGGATCTAGAGGAGATCTGTGCGGAGGAGTGGGCCAGAAACCTGACGGATCTAGAGGAGATCTGTGTGGAGGAGTGGGCCAGAAACCTGATGGATCTAGAGGAGATCTGTGTGGAGGAGTGGGCCAGACACCTGACGGCTCTAGAGGAGATCTGTGTGGAGGAGTGGGCCAGAAACCTGACGGATCTAGAGGAGATCTGTGTGGAGGAGTGGGCCAGAAACCTGACGGATCTAGAGGAGATCTGTGTGGAGGAGTGGGCCAGACACCTGACGGCTCTAGAGGAGATCTGTGTGGAGGAGTGGGCCAGAAACCTGACGGATCTAGAGGAGATCTGTGTGGAGGAGTGGGCCAGAAACCTGACGGGTCTAGAGGAGATCTGTGTGGAGGAGTGGGCCAGAAACCTGACGGATCTAGAGGAGATCTGTGTGGAGGAGTGGGCCAGAATCCTGACGGATCTAGAGAAGATCTGTGTGGAGGAGTGGGCCAGAAACCTGACGGATCTAGAGAAGATCTGTGTGGAGGAGTGGGCCAGAAACCTGACGGATCTAGAGAAGATCTGTGTGGAGGAGTGGGCCAGAAACCTGACGGATCTAGAGGAGATCTGTGTGGAGGAGTGGGCCAGAAACCTGACGGATCTAGAGGAGATCTGTGTGGAGGAGTGGGCCAGAAACCTGACGGATCTAGAGGAGATCTGTGTGGAGGAGTGGGCCAGAAACCTGACGGATCTAGAGGAGATCTGTGTGGAGGAGTGGGCCAGAAACCTGACGGATCTAGAGGAGATCTGTGTGGAGGAGTGGGCCAGACACCTGACGGCTCTAGAGGAGATCTGTGTGGAGGAGTGGGCCAGAAACCTGACGGATCTAGAGGAGATCTGTGTGGAGGAGTGGGCCAGAAACCTGACGGATCTAGAGGAGATCTGTGTGGAGGAGTGGGCCAGACACCTGACGGCTCTAGAGGAGATCTGTGTGGAGGAGTGGGCCAGAAACCTGACGGATCTAGAGGAGATCTGTGTGGAGGAGTGGGCCAGAAACCTGACGGGTCTAGAGGAGATCTGTGTGGAGGAGTGGGCCAGAAACCTGACGGATCTAGAGGAGATCTGTGTGGAGGAGTGGGCCAGAATCCTGACGGATCTAGAGAAGATCTGTGTGGAGGAGTGGGCCAGAAACCTGACGGATCTAGAGAAGATCTGTGTGGAGGAGTGGGCCAGAAACCTGACGGATCTAGAGAAGATCTGTGTGGAGGAGTGGGCCAGAAACCTGACGGATCTAGAGGAGATCTGTGTGGAGGAGTGGGCCAGAAACCTGACGGATCTAGAGGAGATCTGTGTGGAGGAGTGGGCCAGAAACCTGACGGATCTAGAGGAGATCTGTGTGGAGGAGTGGGCCAGAAACCTGACGGATCTAGAGGAGATCTGTGTGGAGGAGTGGGCCAGAAACCTGACGGATCTAGAGGAGATCTGTGTGGAGGAGTGGGCCAGACACCTGACGGCTCTAGAGGAGATCTGTGTGGAGGAGTGGGCCAGAAACCTGACGGATCTAGAGGAGATCTGTGTGGAGGAGTGGGCCAGAATCCTGACGGATCTAGAGAAGATCTGTGTGGAGGAGTGGGCCAGAAACCTGACGGATCTAGAGAAGATCTGTGTGGAGGAGTGGGCCAGAAACCTGACGGATCTAGAGAAGATCTGTGTGGAGGAGTGGGCCAGACACCTGACGGATCTAGAGAAGATCTGTGTGGAGGAGTGGGCCAGAAACCTGACGGATCTAGAGGAGATCTGTGTGGAGGAGTGGGCCAGAAACCTGACGGGTCTAGAGGAGATCTGTGTGGAGGAGTGGGCCAGAAACCTGACGGGTCTAGAGGAGATCTGTGTGGAGGAGTGGGCCAGAAACCTGACGGATCTAGAGGAGATCTGTGTGGAGGAGTGGGCCAGAAACCTGACGGATCTAGAGGAGATCTGTGTGGAGGAGTGGGCCAGAAACCTGACGGATCTAGAGGAGATCTGTGTGGAGGAGTGGGCCAGAAACCTGACGGATCTAGAGGAGATCTGTGTGGAGGAGTGGGCCAGAAACCTGACGGATCTAGAGGAGATCTGTGTGGAGGAGTGGGCCAGAAACCTGACGGGTCTAGAGGAGATCTGTGTGGAGGAGTGGGCCAGAAACCTGACGGGTCTAGAGGAGATCTGTGTGGAGGAGTGGGCCAGAAACCTGACGGATCTAGAGGAGATCTGTGTGGAGGAGTGGGCCAGAAACCTGATGGATCTAGAGGAGATCTGTGTGGAGGAGTGGGCCAGAAACCTGACGGATCTAGAGGAGATCTGTGTGGAGGAGTGGGCCAGAAACCTGATGGATCTAGAGGAGATCTGTGTGGAGGAGTGGGCCAGAAACCTGACGGATCTAGAGGAGATCTGTGTGGAGGAGTGGGCCAGAAACCTGATGGATCTAGAGGAGATCTGTGTGGAGGAGTGGGCCAGAAACCTGACGGATCTAGAGGAGATCTGTGTGGAGGAGTGGGCCAGAAACCTGATGGATCTAGAGGAGATCTGTGTGGAGGAGTGGGCCAGAATCCTGACGGATCTAGAGGAGATCTGTGTGGAGGAGTGGGCCAGAAACCTGACGGATCTAGAGGAGATCTGTGTGGAGGAGTGGGCCAGAAACCTGACGGATCTAGAGGAGATCTGTGTGGAGGAGTGGGCCAGAAACCTGACGGATCTAGAGGAGATCTGTGTGGAGGAGTGGGCCAGAAACCTGACGGATCTAGAGGAGATCTGTGTGGAGGAGTGGGCCAGAAACCTGACGGATCTAGAGAAGATCTGTGTGGAGGAGTGGGCCAGAAACCTGACGGATCTAGAGGAGATCTGTGTGGAGGAGTGGGCCAGAATCCCTCCTGCAGAGCAAACCTGCTGAAGAACTACAGCAAACGCTTGACCTCTGGAAACGCAAACAAAGGCTACTGGACCAAATATTAACACTGATTTTCTCAGGTGTTCAAACACTTATTTTCCTCACTGAAAGTAAAACGACATAAGATATTTTTTCTTGTTTTAATGAAAATAAAATAGAGTTTTTGCTTAAAACAGGCCAAATGATCTGCCAATGGGGTGAGAAAAATAATCTTGTTTCTTGTTTCCGTCTCAGTCAGAGATAAGATTATTTTTCTCACCCCATTGGCAGATCATTTTGCCTGTTTTAAACAAAAACCTGATTTTATTTTCAATAAAACATGAAATAGGACCTTATATTGTTTTACTTGTCTAGTAAATGCATCTTGGTTTAAGATTATTTGGATATTTGGACAAGACAAAATTACTAAATAAGAACAGCATTTTTTTTGCAGTGTATAAGTTTATGATGCCACAGGCGGACCCACAAAACATTTGTGTTCTTTAGGACGGTTCAATTCCTCATTAAAACAATCAGCGTTTCTCGGAAAAAGCTGCAGTTTTGAGGCAGGAAACACTCTTTCTTCTAGAAATGAGCCGTTGAGGAAGTGCCTTTATTTGGAGGCTGATGCAATGATGCAAACGGAACTGAACTCTAATTCTATCTTTCAATGCAATCAGACGTATTATTATATACCCTTTTGCTGACCCATCGAGGCATGGACTCCTCTAAACCCCTGAAGGTGTGCTGTGGTATCTGGCACCAATATGTTAGCAGCAGATCCTTTAAGTCCTTTAAGTTGTGACGGATCGGACTTGTTTGTTCGGCTCATCCCACAGATGCTCGATTGGATTGAGATCTGGGGAATCTGGAGGCCGAGTCGACGCCTCAAACTGGTTGTTGTGCTCCTCAAACCATTCCTGAAGCATTTGTGCTTTGTGTCAGGAGCATTATCCTGCTGGAAGAGCCACAGCCACCAGAATACCGTTTCCATCAAAGGCTGAACATGGTCTCAGCAATGCTTAGGTAGGTGGAGCGTGTCAAAGTAACATCCACATGGATGGAGGACCCAAGGTTTCCCAGCAGAACATTGGCCAAAGCATCACACTGCCTCCGCCGGCTCGCCTTCTTCCCATAGTGCATCCTGGGGCCATGTGTTCCCCAGGTAAACTGAGCTGTGTATTCTGACAGCTTTCTATCAGAACCAGCATTAACTTCTGGAGCAGTTTGAGCTCCAGTAGCTCGTCTGTTTGATCGGACCCCACGGGCCAGCCTTCGCTCCCCACGTGCATCAATGAGCCTTGGCCGCCCATGACCCTGTGGCCGGTTCTCCACTGGTCCTTCCTTGGAGCACTTTTGATAGATACTGACCACTGCAGACCGGGAACAGCCCACAAGAGCTGCAGTTTTGGAGATGCTCTGACCCAGTCGTCTAGCCGTCACGATTTAACATTATGTCATAATGTTTTGCCTGATCGGTGCATTAGCAGGTATATTACAAGTAACGTGATTTATGTAATCATATTACTTTGTTTTCACTGTTATAAGGTGAAACATTCTGTGATCGGCGTTTGGACGATCCTGCCTAATCTCTAGGAACTGATCACAGATGATTGACAGCAATGCTAATGAGGTATGCTAATGAGGTATGCTAATGAGGTATGCTAATTAGTCTAATGAACGATCGCTTGAATCACTGGACGCTGAAACATCAGGTCAGTTAGTGGTTAGGCTTTGGACATTTCCTGAGAACTATATGAGCAATCAACACTCTTTGTAACATAACGGACACATCCCATAATATATGCATGCCAAATATGAAACCATTTTATTGCATGTGTGATATTATTCGGTGCTCTTCAGTCAAACTCCTCGCAGTCAAAAGTGGCCGAACACTGAGCGTAACTGTTTTCTTTAATATTGTGTATTTTGAGGCTATTTCTAAACGCTATTAACCTCTAAATGCACCTCTGATATTACTGACATGTTGTCAGAGGTCTAAAGATACAACACGGCTAAAGGCGCAGCGTAAGACAAGGACAGTGCTATTTACAGAAATATATATATGTTTGTATTGAATATTTATGGAGCAACCGATTTGTGTGAAAATAAATCATAAAAGTGGTTTATTTCATTTAGAAATCAAATGTATGAGGTGACGAAGGCCACACACAGTAATACGTTCACTAAAATAATATGTTTTTAATAATGTCTAAGTTATTTGTTCAAAACAATCTCTTTAGCAAAGTTTGAACTATTTTCTGCTTATTTTTGATCAATAAATATGTCATTAAAATATGTTTATATAGAAACTAAATCATTTTAAAAAGTAACGATTCTAATTGCATTGAAGGAGATCTTATTGTAATGTAATATAGATTTACAGTAGTAACAATACATTGTATTTTATGATATGATATGATTAATATCACATTTTTAAATATGATGGTTTCATTATAAATCTCACTCAGCTTAATATATGATCTTACAATCTGAATCATAACCATATCATGTCAGCAAATGTTAAAGTCCGCCGGTGTTTATTATCATGTTAATTATGGTGCCTTTAATATCATAGGCTGCTTTTGAATATTATTTCTTTATTGCAAAACTGTCGCTTTAATTACCTTGAACAAAACTGAGAAACTTTAACAAGACCTTTGTCTCAAAATATATTCAATAATTGCAGCGATTTCTACAACATTTTTAAAAACACCAAATATTAGATCAAATGAGGCAGAATCACCGTCTCAGATCGCCTCAGGGATCAGAAATATTTCCACGAGCATCTCGAAAAGCGGACGATTTGGAAAGTGCGGCGAGTTTTTTTCCATCTAATGATTGGAGAATAAACCCAGAGGAGCCTTCAGCCCGGTGGCCTGATCTCTCCATTGTCTGCTGGTGTATGTTGGCATGGACTTTATCCTGCACGACTTGTCTTGTAAAACAAACATCAGCCTTGTTTTTGTGCACTATTTCTCCAAATGTGTGGAGAGAAGCAACAGATACACTGCATAAAAATGCTCTTCTTCCTCAGTATTTTTGTCTTGTTTCTAGTCCAAACATCTAAACATTCTTAAAACAAGAAGTATTTACTAGACAAGCAAAAGTAATTGTCTTGTTTGGGGGGAAAATAACTCAAAATGAAGAGAGTTTTTGCTTAAAATAAGATAAATAATCTGCCAATGGGGTGAGAAAAATAATCTTAATTCAAACAGAAAACAAGATTATTTTTCTCACCCCATTGGCAGATTATTTATCTTATTTTAAGCAAAAACTCTCTTCATTTTGAGTTATTTTTCCCCAAAACAAGACAATTACTTTTGCTTGTCTAGTAAATACTTCTTACTGTAAGAATTTTTAGATATTTAGACTCGAAACAAGACAAAAATTAAGACAAAAGTAGGCAACGGCAGCTCATTAATAATCCTAAAACACAACGCAATGAAGGGAAAATCCAAAATACGGCCTGTAAAAAATAAACAAGGACACTTCCATTGTGCCCCGTTTTCCCGGATTCTTAAGAGTCATAATAAGACATGAAAATAAAATATAAAATATCAATAAATGTAAAAATTAATAATAAAAGATCAAATAAAAATGATATCTGCTGCTAAACAGATCAACATATGATAACCGCCGAGTTGTAAATGTTGCAGCGCCCCCTAGCGCTTATCATCTTAATTTTGCAGGTGGAAATGAGAATTAATACATTACATTCTTTACATTAATAATTTAAATACTAATTATGCACAGTTATTAAATTATTAAATTATAAGGAGTTTTTTTATCATTGAGGATAGAAGAATTAACAAACATATCATATCATAGTACAATGTGTGGCATTAATCGGCCATCGGAAAATTATATCATAACATTTTAAACATTACTTTTTTTTATAATTTCAGAGAAGACATAAAACAGTCAAATTCCACTATAAACACCCTAAAGTTTGGGGATGAATTCTCATACTTTTGTTGTATATAACATTTTGCCAGCATATAAATAAAGGAGCAATGTATTCAAGAGCTTTGTTAACATTGTGTTCATAATCACCAATAACACCCTTTAATGTAAAATAGTATTGAATATTTACTAAATGAAAGATTTTGCTAATTCCCTCCACAAATAAATGGTTTTCTCACTCTTACAAAAGGATCATAAATCATCAATATCAGAGTTAAGATGGCCGCTCATGAGCAATCAGTTCTCAGAACACTGGATAAAGTTCTCGGTAAGTTATCAAAACATTCTTTCAGTAATGTTATTAAAACGTGTGCCAACGTTATTTAGTGCTGATTAACGTTCTAATAACGTTAGCTTTAAAACGTTATTCTTACATTGTTAGTGAATATTGTTGTTAAAAAATAATTAGTCATTACAAATTAGCCATACAGCTTTTTTCTTAAACTTCAGATACATAAACTGTCTAGCCAGTGACAACTTACATTTTACAACCAGAAGAAAACCAATTATGTAAGCTATTAAATATAAATATAATATAGCTAAATATAAAAGTCATATAAAAGTGGTTTTACCTTTTTTTAAAGAAAGAATAAGTTGTCAATAAACAAATACTGTCAATCATCATCACAGTTTAAATCCTCCACATTCAGTTTAATCTCTGCCTTAGAGAGAAATGTAGCCGCACACACACACACACACACACACACACACACACACACACACACACACACACACACTGGTTGATCTGCCATGTGTGTGTCTTTAATGCAGACTCTCCTCGTGTGTTTGCAGTTTAAATATAATGATGCGTTTAAAAGTTAATGGCCAAACGTGTCATTACAGAAGTGCTCAGTGCTGCTGCAGGTGAGATATAATGCGGACAACACTGAAGAAATATATGAGTCAGGTTAGATACTGATCTTTTAATGCCGCCTTCACCTGCTGTCAGAACATCGTAAATACGAGTTTCCGAGGTAAAAATGGCACATGAGCGCGCTCTGGTGTCGTGCTGGGAAGCTCGGGAATAATTTTGATACCCAAGTTCCCGAGATGGGCGTGGCATAACCGTTCAAAATGGCGGATGGGAGACGAATTTCTGCTGTGGCTGGTGTTTTATTAGTTTTTTTTGTGCAATAGTTTCATTGTCTTGTCGTTAAAGTAGTACATATTTAAATAAATTACTAATCATTTGAAGCATATTGTTCATTTTAAACACATCGAAAACCGCATGTTGACCATCATTCCAGAACAGTGAGCAAGCTGACTATCTAGATAATGTGGTAAAGTAGCTACAATAGGATCATATGGCTGAACACTATTGCCATTTAAGTCTTTAAGCAGCCTTTATTGTCTACATTATGCCTTTATGTGAATGTGAACGGTATGCTTTCGTGTTGTGCTGCGATGTTAGCCGGTGATTTTCTGGGACTGGGAAATGGCTGAAATGGTTATAGTGTTAAAATAATATTTTCCAAAGATGCACAAAAGTATAAACCTGGCGTCCTCCACCCGTACCGACAACAGAGCGCCTGGACACAACAAGCTCGTAATCACGACTTCTGAAGTGGGAAACTTCCGATAGCACGTGAAGGCAGCACAAACCTCTCTACTTAACCGTCGGACTAGCACATGTTTGTCATTTTTTAACTCTTTTTTTATCCACGTTTGTAGTTATAATCGAATCCTCGTCCAGCTCGCAATGGGTTGTGGGTAATATTAGAGTGTGCGTCCACAGATAAACATAATAAAGGCTTTATCTATGTGTCTCGATCAGCACTTCAGATTCTGACTGGAAATAGTAAACCATCATCCGGGTAGCCTATCTGGGGAATACTCTTTCAGCACACTACGATTTGGGATAAGCCTAATAATCCTATTTTGGAGTATTTACTATGTGCGAATTGGGACGCAGGGAGTGTTGAGAAGGCAGAAGGAGATGATGGAGAGATGAAGAGGAAGAGATGATGGAGAGATGAAGAGGGAGAGATGATGAAGAAGAGATGAAGATGATGAAGAGGAGGAGATGATGGAGAGATGAAGAGGAAGAGATGATGGAGAGATGAAGAGGGAGAGATGATGGAGAGATGAAGAGGGAGAGATGATGAGAGATGAAGAGGAGGAGATGATGGAGAGATGAAGAGGAAGAGATGATGGAGAGATGAAGAGGAGGAGATGATGGAGAGATGAAGAGGGAGAGATGATGGAGAGATGAAGAGGGAGAGATGATGGAGAGATGAAGAGGGAGAGATGATGGAGAGATGAAGAGGAGGAGATGATGGAGAGATGAAGAGGAAGAGATGATGGAGAGATGAAGAGGGAGAGATGATGAAGAAGAGATGAAGAGGATGAAGAGGAGGAGATGATGGAGATGAAGAGGAAGAGATGATGGAGAGATGAAGAGGGAGAGATGATGGAGAGATGAAGAGGGAGAGATGATGAGAGATGAAGAGGAGGAGATGATGGAGAGATGAAGAGGAAGAGATGATGGAGAGATGAAGAGGAGGAGATGATGGAGAGATGAAGAGGGAGAGATGATGGAGAGATGAAGAGGGAGAGATGATGGAGAGATGAAGAGGGAGAGATGATGGAGAGATGAAGAGGAGGAGATGATGGAGAGATGAAGAGGAAGAGATGATGGAGAGATGAAGAGGGAGAGATGATGAAGAAGAGATGAAGAGGATGAAGAGGAGGAGATGATGGAGAGATGAAGAGGAAGAGATGATGGAGAGATGAAGAGGGAGAGATGATGGAGAGATGAAGAGGAGAGATGATGAGAGATGAGAGATGAAGAGGAGGAGATGATGGAGAGATGAAGAGGAAGAGATGATGGAGAGATGAAGAGGGAGAGATGATGAAGAAGAGATGAAGAGGAGGTGATGGAGAGATGAAGAGGATGAAGATGAGAGGAAGAGATGAAGAGGAGATGATGGAGAGATGAAGAGGAGGAGATGATGGAGAGATGAAGAGGAGATGATGGAGAGATGAAGAGGAGATGATGGAGAGATGAAGAGGAGATGATGGAGAGATGAAGAGGAGGAGATGATGGAGAGATGAAGAGGAGATGATGGAGAGATGAAGAGGAGGAGATGATGGAGAGATGAAGAGGATGAAGATGAGAGGAAGAGATGAAGAGGAAGAGATGATGGAGAGATGAAGAGGAGAGGAAGAGATGAAGAGGAGGAGATGATGAAGAGATGATGGAGAGATGAAGAGGAAGAGATGATATAGAAGAGATGAAGAGGAGATGATGAAGAGATGATGGATGGAGATGATGGAGAGATGAAGAGGAGGAGATGATGGAGAGATGAAGAGGATGAAGATGAGAGGAAGAGATGATGGAGAGATGAAGAGGATGAAGATGCGAGGAAGAAAAGAAGAGGAAGAGATGATAGAGAGATGAAGAGGAGGAGATGATGAAGAGATGAAGAGGATGAAGATGAGAGGAAGCGATGAAGAGGAGGAGATGATGGAGAGGTGAAGAGGATGAAGATGAGAGGAAGAGATGAAGAGGAAGAGATGATGGAGAGATGAAGAGGATGAAGAGGAGGAGATGATGAAGAGATATAGAAGAGTTGAAGAGGAGGAGATGATGGAGAGATGAAGAGGAGATGATGGAGAGATGAAGAGGAGGAGATGATGAAGAAGAGATGAAGAGGAGGAGATGATGGAGAGATGAAGAGGAGGAGATGATGGAGAGATGAAGAGGAGATGATGGAGAGATGAAGAGGAGGAGATGATATAGAAGAGATGAAGAGGAGGAGATGATGGAGAGATGAAGAGGAGGAGATGATGGAGAGATGAAGAGGAGGAGATGATGGAGAAGAGATGAAGAGGAGGAGATGATGGAGAGATGAAGAGGATGAAGATGAGAGGAAGAGATGAAGAGGAAGAGATGATGGAGAAGAGATGAAGAGGAGGAGATGATGGAGAGATGAAGAGGAGGAGATGATGGAGAAGAGATGAAGAGGAGATGATGGAGAGATGAAGAGGATGAAGATGAGAGGAAGAGATGAAGAGGAAGAGATGATGGAGAGATGAAGAGTAGGAGATGATGAAGAGATGAAGAGGATGAAGATGAGAGGAAGCGATGAAGAGGAGGAGATGATGGAGAGGTGAAGAGGATGAAGATGAGAGGAAGAGATGATGGAGAGATGAAGAGGATGAAGAGGAGGAGATGATGAAGAGATGATGGAGAGATGAAGAGGAGGAGATGATATAGAAGAGATGAAGAGGAGGAGATGATGGAGAGATGAAGAGGAGATGATGGAGAGATGAAGAGGAGGAGGAGATGATGAAGAAGAGATGAAGAGGAGGAGATGATGGAGAGATGAAGAGGAGGAGATGATGGAGAGATGAAGAGGAGGAGATGATGGAGAGATGAAGAGGAGGAGATGATGGAGAGATGAAGAGGAGGAGATGATATAGAAGAGATGAAGAGGAGGAGATGATGGAGAGATGAAGAGGAGATGATGGAGAAGAGATGAAGAGGAGGAGATGATGGAGAGATGAAGAGGAGGAGATGATGGAGAGATGAAGAGGAGGAGATGATGGAGAAGAGATGAAGAGGAGGAGATGATGGAGAGATGAAGAGGAGGAGATGATGGAGAAGAGATGAAGAGGAGATGATGGAGATGATGAAGAGGAGGAGATGATGGAGAGATGAAGAGGAGATGATGGAGAGATGAAGAGGAGGAGATGATGGAGAGATGAAGAGGAGGAGATGATGGAGAAGAGATGAAGAGGAGGAGATGATGGAGAGATGAAGAGGAGATGATGGAGAGATGAAGAGGAGGAGATGATGGAGAGATAAAGAGGAGGAGATGATGGAGAGATGAAGAGGAGGAGATGATGGAGAGATGAAGAGGAGATGATGGAGAAGAGATGAAGAGGAGGAGATGATGGAGAGATGAAGAGGAGGAGATGATGAAGAGGAGATGATGGAGAGATGAAGAGGAGGAGATGATGAAGAAGAGAGGAATATCTGAATTGCCGTCCTATAGTCAGGTTTATTGCGTTTTGTCAGAAGGCTATAGGAACGTGTCTTTTTAACTTACACTCTAAAAAATGGTTTGTCCATTTTCAACCCAACTTGGGTTGTTTTTAACCCAGCATGTTTTAACCCTCCTCTTCCTCCTCCTCCTCTTCCTACTCGTCTTCCTCCTCCTCCTGTTCCTCCTCCTCCTCTTCCTCCTCCTCTTCCTCCTCCTCCTCCTCCTCTTCCTACTCGTCTTCCTCCTCCTCCTGTTCCTCCTCTTCCTCCTCCTCCTCATCCTCCTCCTCTTCCTCCTCGTCTTCCTCCTCCTCCTGTTCCTCCTTCTCCTCTTCCTCCTCCTCCTCCATCCTCCTCCTCTTCCTACTCGTCTTCCTCCTCCTCCTGTTCCTCCTCTTCCTCCTCCTCCTCCTCCTCCTCCTCCTCTTCCTACTCGTCTTCCTCCTCCTCCTCCTGTTCCTCCTCCTCCTCTTCCTCCTCCTCCTGTTCCTCCTCCTCCTCTTCCTCCTCCTCTTCCTACTCGTCTTCCTCCTCCTCCTGTTCCTCCTCTTCCTCCTCCTCCTCCTCCTCCTCCTCCTCTTCCTACTCGTCTTCCTCCTCCTCCTCCTGTTCCTCCTTCTCCTGTTCCTCCTCCTCCTCTTCCTCCTCCTCTTCCTCCTCCTCTTCCTACTCGTCTTCCTCCTCCTCCTGTTCCTCCTCTTCCTCCTCCTCCTCATCCTCCTCCTCTTCCTACTCGTCTTCCTCCTCCTCCTCCTGTTCCTCCTTCTCCTCTTCCTCCTCCTCCTCCTCATGTTACCCTCCTCCTCATCTTCCTTTTTTTCTTCTTCGCGGCAACAATTCTTAAGCTTACAAGACGACAAAAGTTTTACCTCAGAATCGGATGCAATGTACTGTGTTAGTTTAGGTCGGCATGTGAGACGACAGATTAATACAGTTTGTGACACAGAACCATGATCCCCTTACGAAAATTAACCATGGTTTTAAAATTAGCGATGTCACAAGTAGGCTACCGGTACTTCGGTACCTAGTAACTTACATACTATGTGACGATATCTGTACAGCGACTCACAGGTAGCCTATATTCGGTCCCGCAGCTGCTCAGTCGCGTCACGCAGGGCTCCAGACTGTAGCTGAATATGTCTGTGTAATGTATATTAAATACTATTTAAATATTACTCTTCCGTGTTTTGCGTCTCTGTGTGAATGACGGGGGCGTGTCATATCATGAACACACACACTCAAAGGTCACGGCAAGCCGTCAAAATAAAAGTTCGATTTCAACGTGAATGGAATAAATTGACAGAATATATTAGGTTTGTAGTTGTCATTGTTGCCAATTTTAACACATTTGTGTATTTTACCATTTGTCAAGCAATAAAAATGATTGTTTTAACAGTCTAAACATGCATTCTTCATTTATTCTTTCATGATTTTGAGAATTGATAAAAATGTAAAATGTGTACCTTAAAAATGCAATGTAAGTCGCTTTGGATAAAAGCGTCCGCCAAATGCATAAATGTAAATGATTGTCTAGTTTTGCTAATGCACAGGAGATTGTTCAAGAACAACCCAGCAAGAATAACCCAGGATAGCAAATCCATTAATGGTAAGAAATTGGGTTTTCTCAACAGCCCAGCCTGCTGGGTTAAAATGCCACTGGGTTAATGTGTTCTGTCCAATATTTACCCAGCGCTGGGTTGCCAATTGGGTTGTTTTCAACCCAGCCATTTTTAGAGTGCAGTTTTAAAAAGGTGTGTGTGTGTGTGTGTGTGTGTGTGTGTGTGTGTGTGTGTGTGTGTGTGTGTGTGTGTGTGTGTGATATGAGGGTGTGAGGAGCAGAATACAGTGCAGCACCTGCTGTGGCATACAGTAGCTGAGGAGTGATCAATAGCCTTATCACCGCCTGATTAACACTGAATGAGGGACAGAGGAAGATCCAGAGGCTCTGATGCACAGGGTATGAGGAACGGCTCAACACATTCAGAACCATCTCACACATCCATAGATACAACCCAATCACTGAGTTAAAACAACCCAACAGCTGGGTTATAATTTAGCACAAATAGACATGAAAAAAGGGTTCATCAGAGTCTTTATTATTACGTTTATTTGCAGAAATGTCCTGTCTGGAGGTGATGTAGCTAAACCTAACAATGTGACAATTACAAAAGATATGTGTAGTCTTCTCTGAAGCTAACAAATAAAGAAAATAATGTTCATAACGAGATTCCTAGCATCTCTCCTGTATTATTGGGCCACAATATTCATCAACAGGGCTTTTTATATTCCAGAAAATGAGCATAATGACTCTGAGAGCTCTCATTCCCCCAGAACACTTCCTCTAATGTGTGTGTGTGTGTGTGTGTGTGTGTGTGTGTGTGTGTGTGTGTGTGTGTGTGTGTGTGTGTGTGTGTGTGTGTGTGTGTGTGTGTGTGTGTGTGTGTGTGTGTGTGTGTGTGTGTTTGAGGAGGAGGCGTTGGCAATGCCTTCACGTGTGTGTGTGTGTGTGTGTGTGCTCGGACAGACTTTAATATGAGAGGTTCTGTATGTGTGTTATCTGTCCGTTATCTGACCTCACAACCTGCTGGGCCCATACAATACCACACACACACACACACACACACACACACACACACACACACACACACACACACACACACACAATGCATCAGACGGCACTGTATGGACTGGCTGTATTCGCAGAGTAATCAGCGGCTCACACACCGCCGTCAGATCATCAGTTCTGACTCTCCTCATCCTCAGCTGGCTGAAGAAGGCTTGCTGAAGCTCATATGAAAGCGTTACCTCTGAACGCTTGTGCCGATGGTAAGGGGACGTTCTGAAATAAGTAGTAACTTTTTAAAAAAATGCTTTTTTAAAAATGTTGCTACTTTTCGTCTTGATTTAACAGCATTACATCAGGTGTCCGGGTCAAATGTGATCGCTTCATGTTATATTGACTTAAAACCGTTACTCTTTGACAAAACGTGATGTTTTTATTTTCAAATAACATGATTAAATCAAGTAACCCGAACAAACTGGACAAATTCTGTTACTTTTGCTTGTCTAGTAAATGTTTCTTAATGTAAGAATTCTTAGATATTTAGACTGGAAACAAGACAAAAATACTAAAGAAGAAGAGCATTTACTGCAGTGTCCTGGGCAAAAAAAGAGCAAATATTTCTTGCACCTTTAATGGTCTTATCCATTTTAATCAGGAATCACTGGCAGGAAATAATCAAGAAGCACATAAATGCTGAAGATAAAGTAATCTATCTCAGAATCTCCTCCAACACGTCTCACTCAATGCTAATGAGCCGACGGGAAACGGCCGCTTTGACCCGCAGCACTAAAGCTCTTCAGGGAGGATTTCAATGTAGAGCACAAGAAACTCACGGAATATGATATTATATTCATTAGAAACACACTGCACTCATTTATTTAAAACATGACATGAATAGGCAAAAAACTTGATTTGTTATTCATTCACCAATTAATCTTCAGGTTTAACCAAACGTTGTGTAAAGATGATCTCAGCTGTTATGAAAGATATGATGGAATGATTTGATATGCCATTTTACTTTATGCAATATGTGGGTAAATGGAGAATGTATCTGGATCTGATGTGTTCTTGGAGGAATATGTGATGAATAATGGGAGTAATCGCTGGAAACATAATCTAGTATTTTATAGGAACATTGATATATCATTTCTTACTCTAGTCACGTATTGTGTCTCCAGAATGCCAGATGGACATGGTTTAAGTCTAAAGTGGACATGCATTAAATGTTTTGTAACATTAAGTCATATTTTGATTTGAAACCCCTAACATTTTCCTAATATGTTGATTTATGAGAAAACTAAATATCCATTAGAGTGCTAATTTTGCTCATCGGGTCATTTTTAAAGACCAAGGCGAAGACCTTGACACTGAACCCTCAAAACAAGCCCTGAATGTGTGTGTTAATAACGCCCCATATTCTGCTGAAAACTTCATTCTGTGTTTGGTGTTCTTCAGAGACAGCAATGGCTGTTCAAATACTGCATTTGACCAATCATTTCTGGACAATGCTATTAAAAACTTAGGGTTTTCCATTTTAGGTTTGGCCAGTTTTATGACACATATTTTTACATTTACATTTATGCATTTGGCAGACGCTTTTATCCAAAGCGGCTTACATTGCATTCAAGGTACACATTTTACATTATTGGCAATTCTTGCTTTCCCTGGGAATCGAACCCATGAGCTTGGCGTTGCTAGCTGGTTGAGCTACAGGAAAGATTTAATATTTAAGTCTGAAGCTGGACAATCAAAGCCATGAGTCTATATAAGGTGTGCACCAAATTTGAGGTTGATATCTCAAAAAATGAGCTTTCAGTGAGAATGTGTGCGGACGCAGTGCCAAATCCCAGCGAAGCTCCACTGGGATACACAGCGGCGGGATTTGGGATTTTTCTCAAATATTACACACATACAAAGCACAGTCTGACATCCAACACACACACACACGTTTGTTTATGTGAAATGTGGGGACATTCCATAGGCATAATGGTTTTTATACTGTACAAACCATATATTCTATCCCCTTACACTGCCCCTAAGCCTACCCATCACACACACACACACACACACACACACACACACACACACACACACACACACACACACACACACACACACACACACACACACACACAGCCCCTAAACCTACCCATCACACACACACACACACACACACACACTGCCCCTAAGCCTACCCATCACACACACACACACACACACACACACACACACACACACACACACACACACACACACACACACACTGCCCCTAAGCCTACCCATCACACACACACACACACACACACACACACACACACACACACACACACACACACACACACACACACACACACACACACTGCCCCTAAGCCTACCCATCACACACACACACACACACACACACACACACACACACACACACACACACACACACACACACACACACACACACACACACACACACACACACACTGCCCCTAAACCTACCCATCACACACACACACACACACACACACACTGCCCCTAAGCCTACCCATCACACACACACACACACACACACACACACACACACACACACACACACACACACACACACACACACACACACACACACACACACACACACACACACACACACACTGCCCCTAAGCCTACCCATCACACACACACACACACACACACACACACACACACACACACACACACACACACACACACACACACACACACACACACACACACACACACACACACACTGCCCCTAAACCTACCCATCACACACACACACACACACACACACACACTGCCCCTAAGCCTACCCATCACACACACACACACACACACACACACACACACACACACACACACACACACACACACACACACACACACACACACACACACACACACACACACTGCCCCTAAACCTACCCATCACACACACACACACACACACACACTGCCCCTAAGCCTACCCATCACACACACACACACACACACACACACACACACACACACACACACACACACACTGCCCCTAAACCTACCCATCACAGGAAACATTCTGCATTTTTACTTTCTCAAAAAAACATCATTTAGTGTGTTTTTAAGGCCATTAGAATTATGAATTATGATTAGAATTATTAACCACATTTATAGTGTAATACCAGTGTAATACCCATGTAGTTATACAAATTTGTGTCCTCATAAACCACATAAACAGGCTCATACACACACACACACACACACACACACACACACACACACGCACACACACTGCCCATAAACCTACCCATCACAGGAAACATTCTGCATTTGTACTTTCTCATAAAAACTCCTCCTGTGTGATTTATAAGCCTTTTGTAAAGTGGGGCCATGGGTAATGTCCTCATATTTCACCCTCTCCTGTAATACCTGTGTCATACCCATGCCATTACACACATTTGGGTCCTGATATTTGTCTGATTTGATCGGCCGCAGATCGCCTCAGACACACACACACACACACACACACACACACACAGACGTCTGTCTGATGCACCTGTCCTCTTCTCTCTTGTGTTGTGTGTGTTGTGTGTGTGTTGTATCTCTTTTGCCCTCGGCTATGGCGGCCATTATATAATCATGAAGCTTTGACACCTTGATTAAACACACACTCGTCTGATCAGAAAGAGCCGCAGTTAATTCAATGAAGGCGAAGATCAAGCTCTAGATTTTATCTGTCGGTCTGGAGCAGCGAAACCTGCTTTGACAAAGCGCAGAGTTAATCGATACGATCGCAGAATAATGCATGTTAGACAGTCTAATGATACTGACGATAATCGAATTGAAGTCGAGCGTCTTCTTCTGTTTGACGCGCATGATTGAGTTTTTGTGAATTGGGGACTAATTCGATCTGCGGATGATTATGATGAAGAGAGGTCTAATAACGAGAGGTAATAACATTAAACTCCACAGAACGATCTGTTTACTCAAGCTATTAAAACACACACACACATCACCGGCCTCTACATGTGCGCGTTTATATCATATGGAGTATTTGATGCGGAGTTCAGCGCGCCATCAAATAAATAAACGCGCTCTAAAAAATGCTGGGTTAAAAACAACCCAAGTTGGGGAGACAAACCCATAAATTGGGTCGTTTGGACCCAGTAAATGAACCCATTCAAACCCAACCCAGTGTCTAATTCGATCTGCGGATGATTATGATGAAGAGAGGTCTAATAACATTAAACTCCACAGACCGATCTGAGGACTCAAGCTATTAAAACACAGGCATATAATAGGCCCTCATGCACACATTCGCGCATTTATATCATATATCTGGAGCCCATTTTATGCTGATTCAGCACGCGATAAAAAACAAATAGATATGCAAAAACAACAACAACGGGATTTCACTTTATATAGTAATAGCATTAATATTTTAATCATGGAAGTCCGTAAAAACAGGGCCCAATACTGAATAAACATTAAGGAATGTCCGTATTGGTCTTTTACAGGTGTTTTCCCTGCATTATGATACACTCTAAACAATGTCGGGTGGTTTTAACCCAATGTTGGGTCAAATTTGGACTAACCCAGCAATTGGGTTGTTTTAATCCTGCGGTTGGGTTAAAGAAAACCCTTGAGTTTGTCCATATTTGACCCAACATTGGGTTATTTTTTTTACCCAGAATGTTTTAGAGTGTATTTTTTTGTTTTAAGGGTTAGCGGAATAACACTGCAGGATAATGTACTGGAGTTCCGTGTTTGTTTCTCCCAGTGCAGGCTGCCCATGAACAGGCGAGGAGTCCCAGTGCCTGATAAAGGAAGCCTTTCCTCCTGAATCCACATCAGCTCCGGATCGCTCGCGTCGCCATTAGGCGCGATAATGGCTTTAGTTAATTAGCGCGAGCGGCGCAGTGTGATTACAATAATGTTAGTTTCGGCTGCTTTTGGTGTAATAATGTGCGGGTTATGGATAAAGCGCTGGAGCTCTGCATCCAACAGCGATATGCAGGTGTATATGTATATTAGATCATATCTATAGAAATATATGATCATCTTGAACTTGTCTTAATCGTCTTCACCGAGCTTTTAATAGCGTTGAACACTAATTATTGGTCAAATGCACTTTTTAATAAGCATATTTGCCTGTGCATAAAGCACACATGTGTGTATTTTAATCGGAATTTTACTATTTCAATCTTATTTCTTTTAATACACGTACACTGTAAAAATATATATTTACATTTATAAGTACATGCAACATATATAAAAATAAAAATAAAAATAATGCTGGGTTGTTTTAACCCAAATTAATTCAAACATGGAAAAACTTTTTTTTGTTGGTTTAACTTTAAAAAGTAAGTAACCTGGTTGCCTTAAAATTTGAGTTGATACAATGAAGGAAATGTGTTTAATAAATAGAAACTCTAAATATTATTGAATCTGAACCACATAAAAAATGTGATAAATCATGAAAATAGCACAATTTGGCTGCGTCATCACAAATAACACACACATAATTACCCAATATGCTCACACACCCTTTTAATAATCTTTTAATAAAGATCGTCGATTCTCAAAAATGTTCATTGTATTAACTCAACATTTTAAGGACACCAGATTACTTTCTTTTTTTAAAATATTTTTTTTACACAAAAAATGTCCTGATTAAAACGGCATATTTTAATCTCAGGGATATTTAACTATAAAATGATGCAGTCTTTATTAATATGCTTTCGTTCTGCTAAGGCCTTAAAATTACAATGTTGGCTATTTTTAGCAGATGGTGCCATTTTCTCATCGGCCTCATATACTCGCCTTATGATGGCTTTGTTCATTTATGTTCTGCTTATGCATATTATACTGGATTCATTATGCAGCTATAACTGTTTATTGTCGATTAAACTATCAAAATATGAGGACAATTGTTGATTTTTTGTATGTAAGAGAAAAACAAAAGCACTAAACAAAATGATTTGGCAAAAAATAATCATTTTACTAAAACAATGCATAATATTTAAAAAAGTACGCCCCTTTATTAATCGACGCGGTTTAATTATTAGTAGCCTAAAATGACATCAAATTTATCGGAATAATCTTTAGGCATTTACTGTAATCATTTATTAAGGATTGTTAATGGGCTGCAGTGTTAGGCTACGACTGATTAAATTGCATCTAAATCTTTTTTATTCTTTTGTTTTTAAAGCGGAAAATATTTTTGAGCAGAGGAGAACACACAGGTGTTATTATACACATGTTAGTACACACACACCTACTCTCATTACAACATAATCACTCATTAATATTTCGTTTGTTCTTGTTTTGCGCGCGTTCATAATTTTTGGGCAGAAAATACATCCGCAAAATGTTCGTTCGCGCAAATAAAACAAATGAAGACGCAAATGTTCCTGTGTGTGTGTGTGTGTGTGTGTGTGTGTGTGTGTGTGTGTGTGTGTGTGTGTGTGTGTGTGTGTGTGTGTGTGTGTGTGTGTGAGAGAGAGAGAGAGAGAGAGAGAGAGAGAGAGAGAGCAAGTGAATGTGTGTATTCTGATCTGCTTTTATCAGAACTCTTGTGACTATTATATCCCATCCGCGCACAAACTCAATATTCCCGGATGTTCATTTGGGCTTTTCCAGTTTATTATTTACAAGTATTCCACTTTACTATATTTTATTTGCTTTAATGTTTTACCAGTTGATTTTTAAATGTGCTATATAAATAAAACTGTATTGTGCGCTGCAGAAAATGCTCTTCTTACTCAGTATTTTTGTCTCGTTTCTAAATATCTAAAAATTCTTAAAACAAGAAGTATTTACTAGACAAGTAAAAGTAATTGTCTTGTTTTGGGAAAAATAACTCCAAATGAAGAGAGTTTTTGCTTAAAATAAGATAAATAAAAAGATAAAAGATTATTTTTCTCACCCCATTGGCAGATTATTTATCTTATTTTAAGCAAAAACTCTCTTCATTTTGAGTTATTTTCCCCCAAACAAGACAAACACTGTTGCTTGTCTAGTAAATGTTTCTTAATCTACGAATTGTTAGATATTTTGACTAGAAACAAGACAAAATACTGAGTAAGAAGAGCATGTTTTGCAGTGTGTGAATGTTTATTATATTCGTTATCTCTGAGGTGAAACTTCACACCTTTAGCGCACTCCTCCTCCGCGCGCTCATTGGTGCGCGCTCCTCTTAAAGCCCGCGCGCTCCCGCGATGGACCATCTGAGCTTCAGCATGTATGTGGACCGCATCGCGCTCGCCCCCGCCAGGATGATGCTCGAGAGTCCTCCGTGCCGGTTCTCTGTAGCCCCGCGGGTCCGCTCGGCGCTCTGCCCGGTGTCCGGTCCCCCGAGCCCGGTGTCGGCGGGGTCCGAGTCCGGCGGCTCCAGCCCGGAGGCGGCGGTGGCGGCGACGCGCGTCAGACGCCCGTTAAACGCGTTCATCATCTGGACCAAAGAGGAGCGGCGACGCCTCGCGCAGCTCAACCCGGAGCTGGAGAACACCGACCTCAGCAAAATACTCGGTGAGAGAAACTCTCAAACACAGACAAACATGACAGACCCTGCAAATAACGCTCTCCTTACTCAGTCATTCTGGCTCATTTCTAGAACTAAATATCTAACAATCCTTAAATCAAGATGCATTTACTAGATCAGTAGATAAATTAAATTAAAAAAAATGAGTTGTGTGTCTTGTATAACTTGCAAAGAAATATTGCTAATAATTGGACAATTGCTTAACTTATTTTGTTGAGTTAAAACAATGTAACTTCTTAATTATATATATATATATATAGCCTATATATTTTTTCTTTTTATTTATTTTTTATAGTGTATTATCAGTTATCAGCCAAAATGTTCGTACACTGTAAAAGATTATTAAAAAAATAAGTAACCTGCACTGTAATTTGACATCAGATATTTGTTCTTGTTTTCTGGGGGAAAATATCTAAATGAAGAGAGTTTTTGCTTAAAACAGGCAAAATGATCTGCCAATGGGGTGAGAGAAATAATCTATAATAATAAACAAGATTATGCATGAAGAGCATTTTTGTAGTGTTGTTACAAAATGCTCTTCTTACTCAGTATTTTTGTCTTGTTTCCAGTCTAAATATCTAACAAATGTTAAATCAAGATGCATTTACTAGATCAGTAAAACGACATGAGATATTTTTTCTTGTTTTGTTGAAAAAATATCAAAATGAAGCAAAAAGTCAGAAAGCAAAGTGAGCAAAAACTCTCTTCATTTTGATATTTTTCACAGAAAACAAGGAAAAATATCTCATGTTGTTTTACTGATCTAGTAAATGCATCTTGATTTAACATTTGTTAGATATTTAGACTGTAAACGAGACAAACTCTATAAAGTACTAAAGAGCATCTGTGTCCGCATATATCGGCTGCAGTGATAGCGAGGGCATTATGATTGAGTGATTGGGACACGTGGAACTCTTGCAATCAGGTGTTCAAAAATTATATTATAATTTGGATTTAGATTTATCGGCATAAAAAGTTGCAGCCTTACATTTTTAAGTAGTTGGATGTTTTATTACTTTACATTTACATTAAAATAACTTTAAAAAAAATGAGTTGTGTGTCTTGCAAAAAACAACAACAAAAACAAACAAACAAACAAACAGATAATTGCTTAACTTATTTTGAGTTAAAACACTTTAAACGTTCAAATCGGCCAAAACGTTCTTATAAGAAGGTAAATAAGTTTCCTGCACTGTAAACATTTTTTGTTGGTTTAACTTTAAAAAGTGAGTAACCCGGTTGCCTTAAAATGTTGAGTTTTTTTAAATAAAAAAATTTGAGTTGATACAATGAAGGAAATGCGTTTAATAACTAGAAACTCAAAATATTATTGTCTTTGAACCACATAAAAAAATGTGATAAATCATGAAAATAGCACAATTTGGCTGCGTCATCACAAATAAAACACACACTTACCCAATATGCTCACACACTCTGTTAATAATATTTTAATAAAGGTTGTCGAATCTCAAAAAATGTTCATTGTATTAACTCAAGATTTAAAAGCCAACCACGTCACTTACTTTTTAAAGTTAAACCAACAATATTTTTTTACTGTGTAGGTTTGTCCATTTTTTATTTAATTTGGGTAAAACAACCCAGCATTGTTTTTTGTGTGTTTTTTTTTACATATGTTGCATGTACTCATAAAGTAATAACAGTAACTGATGCAGAAACACTCATCCTACCCTAACCCTATAGTAAGTTAAACAATAGTTGAGTTAAATAAAAACTACTCCGCAGGATGGCCAAGCATTCAACCCAACCGTTGGGTTAAAACAACCCAATTGTTGAGTTTGCCTATTTTCAACCCAGCTTGGGCTGTTTTTAACCCAGCATTTTTTAGAGTGAATGCAATCGGCTGATATATGAACCTTTTTAATGTCATCAATTAGAACATTTGTCCAAAAATTTGGAATTTTTTGAAAAACAATTGAAATCACTTCACACACACAAAACAAAGAAAATACAGGTGCACACTGTAAAAATATATATTATCAATAAGTTATGCTTTAACATTGTTTTAACTCATCAAAAAAGCAAAAAAAATTTTACCTCATATCAGACGAATCTCATCTAGTGTTCCCATCGCCATTACTTCCGCTGAGTAAGGTCGAAATACCGCCGCGATCATAGATATATTTACACAGATACCTCATTAGTGCCTGCACGGATCAGTCGAATGAGGAGGAATCTATGTAAATATATCTATGATTGTTCCGGTATTTTGATCTTCTTCGGCGGAAGTAATAACGTTGGGGACACTAGATGAGATTCGTCTGATATGAGGTGTAAAATAACACACATATTGTTGTGTTTCTGGCAGAAAGCGATCGTTTCGTGTCTTAAGACATCAGTGTGTCTCTGTGCATATATACATAGATGCCTCATTCGACCAATCCACACAGGCACTATGAGACATCTATGTAAATATATCTATGATCACACCGTTATCGGCCAAAACGTTCATATCAGTGCATCCCTCGTGTATAATAAGCATGACTTTTAAAGCTAACCCGTGTGTGTTTGCAGGTAAGACGTGGAAGGCTATGCCTCTGGCTGAGAAGCGTCCTTACATGCAGGAGGCAGAAAGACTCCGAATCCAGCACACCATCGACTATCCAAACTACAAATACCGGCCGCGCCGGCGGAAGTGCAGCAAACGCGGAGGAATAAAGATGGCTTCAGATGCCCGCTTTCAGAACGCCTCTTTCCACCTCAGCTATGCTCCACATCTGCCATACTCTGGGTCTCCATTTGGAAGCCAGTCCTCGTCCTCATACGGAGGATCGTCCTCATTATCGGCACCGCTCTCGCAGCCGCAGGTGTGTGTGTGTGTGTTGTGTTTGGGCGGGCCGTCTCTGGAGTTCTACCTGGACCAGGTGAGGTCCGACATGTTGGATCAGCTGGACCGAAGCGAGTTTGACCAATACCTCAATCCGGGAGCACAGCCAACTTTAAACGATTCTTCTTCCATCCAGAGACTGCAATGCTGAGCGGAGGACATTCTGCCTGTGCTTATTTATTATATAATAGCAGATCTGGACCATAACCGCTCATTTACTCGAGTCCTGTACTGAAGTTCACTGTTTGAGTCTCTGTACTTTACTGGAGTATTATTTTTTCTGTAATCTTCTGACTTTAACTTCACTCCATCTGAAAGACAAATATCGTCCTCTTTACTCCACTACATTTCTATCAAGGTCCTCGAAGTGGAAAGTCGTTTCTGTCGCAGCTCTGAAAGTCAGAGATGATTTTTTTCTTCTTTTAAAGGTGTTTGGGTTTTTGCAGAAAGCCTTTCAGGAATCACTCTTGTAGAGTCTCGTGAAGTTCAATGATTTCACAGCATTTATTAAACACTGATTTATAGTTTAGAGCAAAATGGAAGAAGACGGATGTCCAAATGCTCATTTAGTGGAGTATTCACATAAACAAAGTTGATTCTGTCTTCAGTGAAGGTGAACAGTGTGAGAATATCAGATGTGTATCAGTGTATTGGATCCGTGCATTCGGCCTTAAAGTGACAACAGCTTTGTAACTTTTCTACAAGTATTTAAATGAGTTTAAGTTAGTCGTCTGCTAGTATGTCAGATGGAGCGTCACTGACTGGCTT
The DNA here is from genome assembly GCF_024679245.1 of Pseudorasbora parva. Taxonomy (NCBI): domain Eukaryota; kingdom Metazoa; phylum Chordata; class Actinopteri; order Cypriniformes; family Gobionidae; genus Pseudorasbora; species Pseudorasbora parva. The sequence continues at coordinate 644,542 of NC_090172.1, read as the reverse complement.
AAACCATGATGGCATAATGTGCATTTATACAACTATAATACAATAATAATAAAAAAGGAAATTTGATACTTAAGTACTTTTAAAAACAAATACATCTGTACTTTTACTCGAGTAATGAAGTTGTGTAGTTTGTCCACCTCTGTATGTAATGCAAATGTTGCGGACACACTGCAAAAAATTCTCTTCTTATTTAGTTGATTTAAGATTATTTAGATATTTGGACTGGAAACAAGAAAAAAATACTAAATAAGAAGAGCAATTTTTGCAGTGTGAACACGTTGAAAGGTTCGGTGTGTATTTATATTTTTGTTTTACTTGTGAATTTTTTTTATTTTTATGATGATATAAATAAAATATCTGTTGAATGACTTTAATGCTTTTGATTAATCGATGACATGCAGGTTGACACACACTACTGGTCAAAGTCTGAGAACGGTCAGAGTTTTTAATGTTTTAAAGTCTCTTATGATCACCTGCATTTATGTTATTAGAAATACAAAAAGAGCTGTAATATTGTGAAAAAATATTCAAATATAAAACAACTGTTTTCTATTTGAATATATTTTAAAATATAATTTATTCCCATGATCAAAGCTGAATTTATCATCATTACTCCAGTCTTCAGTGTCTCATAATCCTTCACTGATCATTCTCAGATGAGGATTTATGATCATTTATGATTATTATCAGTGCTGAGACAACAACACAGTTTATATGTTGAGTTTTTTTCAGGATTCTTTGATGAATAGAAAGTTCAAAAGAACAGCATTTATCTGAAATATAAAGCTTTTTCTAACATTATAAATGTCTTCACTGTCACTCGATCAATTTAATACATTCCTGCTGAATAAATGTATTCATTACTTTAAGTTCTTTACCCCAAAAAAGAAATAAAATAACATTCTTGCCGACCCAAAACATTTAAATGGTAGTACAATGTTACAAAAGCATTTTATTTTCAGATAAATTATGTTCTTTTGAACTTTCTATTTATCAAAGAATCCTAAAAAAGAAATTCAACACTGATAATAATCATAAATGTGTGTTGATCATAAATCCTCATCTGAGACTGAAGACTGGAGTGATGATGAATCACACTTTACTCAAATAGAAAACAGTTCTTTTATATGTTAATAATATTTCACAATATTACGGCTCTTTTTCTGTTCCTAATAACATAAATGCAGCCTTGGTGAGCGGAAGAGACTTCTTTAAAAACATTAAAACTCTGACCGCGTTTAACCGGTTGTGAATAAACACAGAGATAAATAATCTGTTCTTCATGCACAGACTGTAGGAAGCTTTGTGAGCTGTTTGTGTTCTGGTCACACCTTTCCGTCAACAAACCCTGCCCTAAAATCCCCAAACACACACACACACACACACACACACATCCACTGATCAGCGTCGCTCAGATTTATGGATATAGGGTGATTGTAAAACATTTGAAAACATATTCTGATAAGCTCATGTAAACTTATTTAACCATATTAAACAAAATAAATTAAATAATCCAGTATGCGTCAGTCTATAATAATCAGTACAAGTACTACAAACCCAGCACAAAAACCGTCATATGGAGGATTAAATAGATTTTATACATTAATTTGTAAGATTTCGTAACATATCACTGTACCATATTTTCTGTTAAGCGTAATTAAAAAACAAAAAAACAATTGTGAAAGACTAACTATAGCATTAAAATATAACATTAAAATAATTTCTTGCCACAGCGGGACTTGCGCTCACTTTTGGTCAGTACAAAAAAAACAAAAACCGAATTGGTTAATGTAATGTTCTCTTTAATTAGACGTGTCAATTATCAGTGAATTTACACTATTTCCTCTCGTATATATATATATATGAATTAAAAGCAATTATTCACCGAAGAGGTCGATAAACTAATGTTAGTCAGTGAAACGAAATGACCGTTAATTTTAAAATTACCCGAGTTCGCGGCTTACTGTGAGGACTGAATCGCGCGGGAAAGACCGTTAATTACAAACACACATATGTTCTGTAAGAATGTAAGATATATATATATATATATATAAATATATTAAGATTTATCTAAAAATTATAATATTTTTTGACTGATCTAATGCTGGTTTTAATAAACTGTATCTGCAAAATATACTTTGTTTACAAAAAAATGACGCATTTCAGCATAAAAATAAAACCATCACATAACCTGCAGAACGTTCTTATTTTTATTTTCATTTAATTTTTAAATGGGAACATTGGGAGAAAATTGGGGAATGATCTGTGTTTTGGGATATTTGGGATATTAGGGTGCAAACTGGAAGACTATACTTGTTTTCATATTATTTTAATGTATTCTAATAATCATAAACACTCGTTTATAGCGCAAACGGTTTTACCAGTGACACTTATTCTCCTCGTTATTTCTCTTAAGCCTCCACATTCACACGTCACGTTCACGTGTTGACCACATGATGGCGTCATAACACAAAGAGCGGGAGTTTGTGGCAGTTGTGGCAAAAAGAGACCACATTTACACAAAACAGCTGACGAGAAGCAGAAATGAGAGTATAATAATTATATAAACGTAATATTTTGACACGCCATGCTCGTTTGAAGATGGACTTCTTGGGCGTGACGTCAATGACGCGTCTCCGGGTTGCTCCGATGTCACAGGTCGGACATCCGAGTTCAATATTAAAGGCTTTATTAAATCTTTATATTAAAATTATTATTATTATTATTATTTTTATTAATGCAGAGCAGGTGATTACAGCCGTCTGACTCCCAGTGTTTACATCACACACACAGTTTAGCATTATCTGATTCATTTACAACACAAATTAAAACATTTTGTACTTGTTTATTGTGATGTGTTTTTAAATATCCATATTTCTGTTATCCACAAATAAATAAATAAAAGCCACAATAATTGCTGCAACCAGTAAAGCTGGTGAATGTTTTACACATCAACAAACATACTATCTGTATAAAATAAACAGGATTTTCACTGCTCAGTGTGTGTGTGTGTGTGTGATGGGTAGGTTTAGGGGCAGTGTGTGTGTGTGTGTGTGTGTGTGTGTGTGTGTGATGGGTAGGTTTAGGGGCAGCGTGTGTGTGTGTGTGTGTGTGTGTGTGTGTGTGTGTGTGATGGGTAGGTTTAGGGGCAGTGTGTGTGTGTGTGTGTGTGTGTGTGTGTGTGTGTGTGTGTGTGTGTGTGTGTGATGGGTAGGTTTAGGGGCAGCGTGTGTGTGTGTGTGTGTGTGTGTGTGTGTGTGTGTGTGTGTGTGTGTGTGTGTGTGTGTGTGTGTGTGTGTGTGTGTGTGTGTGATGGGTAGGTTTAGGGGCAGTGTGTGTGTGTGTGTGTGTGTGTGTGAGAGAGAGAGAGAGAGTGAGAGAGAGAGAGAGAGAGAGAGAGAGAGTGTGTATGTGTGTGTGTGTGCGTGATTGTGTTTGCGTGTGTGAGTGTGTGTGTGTGTGAGAGAGAGAGAATGTGTACGTGTGTGTGTGTGTGTGTGTGTGTGTGTGTGATGGGTAGGTTTAGGGGCAGTGTGTGTGTGTGTGTGTGTGAGAGAGAGAGAGTGAGAGAGAGAGAGAGAGAGAGAGTGTGTATGTGTGTGTGTGTGTGCGTGATTGTGTTTGCGTGTGTGAGTGTGTGTGTGTGTGTGAGAGAGAGAGAATGTGTACGTGTGTATGAGTGTGTGTGTGTTTGCGTGTGTATGTGAGTGAGTGTGTGTATGTTAGTGAGTGTGTATGTGTGTGTGTGTGTAATGGTTAATTTTAATCAGGATGTGTGTGTGTGTGTGTGTGTGTGTGTGTGTGTGTGTGTGTGTGTGTGTGTGTGTGTGTGTGTGTGTGTGTGTGTGTGTGTGTGTGTGTAATATGTATGTTTAATTGGGGTGTGTGTCTGTGTGTGTGTGTTTGTGTGTGTAATGTGTATATTTAATCAGTGTGTGCATGTGTGTGTGTGCGTGTGTATGTGAGTGAGTGTGTTTGTGAGTGTGTGTGTGTGTGTGTAATGTGTATATTTAATCAGTGTGTGCGTGTGTGTGTGTGTGCGTGTGTATGTGAGTGAGTGTGTATGTGTGTGTTTGTGAGTGTGTGTGTGTGTGTGTGTGTTTGTGAGTGTGTGTGTGTGTGTGTAATGGTTAATTTTAGGCTCCGTCCACACGGATCCGGCGTTTTGAAGCATGAATCCGATATTTTTCGAAACCGGGTCCCAAAGCGGATAAATCTGAAAACGATCATCTTCCGTTTTCGTGTGTACAGCCAATCCGTATATTTTCTGAAACGGTGATGTCCTCACACTACGGGCAAGCTCATCAATATCGCCTCATTTAATGACCGTATCTGCAGTACTGTAAGGGTGTGTTTAGGGTCGGGGTAGGTGTAGGCATTATTAAAACACATCTGATAAGTAACAAATGTATTTATTGTTATTTTATTGTGAGATTGTGCCTCACCTCCGACCACTGCTATACCCCTGCTAGCCACAACTCTTCTTCTCCGTTTTTAGTGTATTTCTGTGGAAGAATTACAGCGCCACACACTGGCCTGGCATGCAAACTACATCGTTTTGAGTCCGTTTTCTTAATCCCGTGTGGAGGCAGATACTTCTTGAAACAAGGAAAAAAAATGATCGGATTGGGAAAGCGCTGGCTTCGTGTGGACGAGGCCTTAATCAGTATGTGTGTGTAATGTGTATGTTTAATTGGGGTGTGTGTCTGTGTGTGTGTGTGTGTGTGCAATGTGTATGTTTAATTGGGGTGTGTGTCTGTGTGTGTGTGTAATGTGTAACGTGTATATTTAATCAGTGTGTGTGTGTGTGTGTGTGTGTGTGTGTGTGTTAGGTGGGTGGGGTGAGGGCAGACTGTGTTTCTTTGATCTCTCTGGTATTTTTATACTCCAACTGAGAGTGCAAGTGTGTGTGTGTGTGTGTGCGTGTGTGTGTGTGTGTGGTCTCAGCATTTACATACAATGTCAAACTCTGTCTTTGTGTTATCCTGGACATCAAACTGAATCTTGTCTGTAAATTAGGAACTACACGTATGCTAATTACAGTTTTTAGTCAGAGCGTGAATATTTTTCGAATGCATATTCGCTGCGGGGTAAACTGTGCCACTTGTGTTCTCCGGTATTTTGCAGAAATATGTAAATGTGTAACACAAGTGTATGATCAATGATCAACTAGTTTCAGCTGGTGCAGTTTATAGCGAGATTTAGCTCTTCATTTCAACATTAGGATGTATAGAGCTGTTACTGTGTGCTGGAACATGCATCTATTGTGTGTGTGTGTGTGTGTGTGTGTGTGTGTGTGTGTGTGTGTGTGTGTGTGTGTGTGTGTGTGTGTGTGTGTGTGTGTGTGTGTGTGTGTGTGTGTGTGTGAGCTGGACACAGTCCGTCTGTATTTATTGTTGTTATAGGGCAGGGATGCCAGATATAGCTCGGCTGATAGCGCTTGTGTTATTGTGAGTTCACAAGGCCATCTGATACAGGCTTTCTGTGTGTGTGTGTGTGTGTGTGTGTGTGTGTGTGTGTGTGTGTGTGTGTGTGTGTGTGTGTCTGTGTGTGTGTGTCTGTGTGTGTGTGTTACGGTCAGTGTGAGATGTGCTGAGGCAGTACTGTGAGGTGTTGACATCAGGACCAAACACACATTTGAGAAACTCTCAGATGATGCCTCAACACACGGATGATGGAAATTGAAATTATAGAGCCGTGTGTGTGTGTGTGTGTGTGTGTGTGTGTGTGTGTGTGTGTGTGTGTGTGTGTGTGTGTGTGTGCGATGCATAGCCATATTTTTTAGTTGTCTGGACGTGAATTAGAGTTCGAATTAGGGAGTAAAATTTTTAACTGTAAGTATTTATGTATTAATAACTGTAGGTGTGTGTGTGTGTGTGTGTGTGTGTGTGTGTGTGTGTGTGTGTGTGTGTGTGTGTGTGTGTGTGTTATCTCTGTAGAGATCAGGAGAGGGAAGCGGCTCAGCTGATCAACTCATAGGAAGTTAGTACAAGGGCTAAAGTGTGAAATCACTTCTCGTTATCTCTGTGTGTGTGTGTGTGTGTGTGTGTGTGTGTGTGTGTGCGGCCTGGTAATCCCTACGTTATGGGGACAAAATGTCCCCACAAAGATGGCAATATCCGAAATCCTTGTCGTTGTGGGGACATTTTTAGGTCCCCATGAGGAAAACATCTTATAAATCACACAGAAAGAGTTTTTTTGAGAAAGTAAGAATGCAGAATGTTTCCTGTGATGGGTAGGTTTAGGGGCAGGGGCAGTGTAAGGGGATAGGATGTACAGTTTGTACAGTATGAAATCCATTACGCCTATGGAATGTCCCCATAAAACATGAAAACACGACATGTGCGTGTGTGTGTGTGTGTGTGTAATTTCAGTTTTTCATTAGTATCCTAACTGGTCAAACAAACCTGATTCCAGAAAGGTTGGGACTCTGTACAAATTGTGAATAAAAACAGAATGCAATGATGTGGAAGTTTCAAATGTCAATATTTTATTCAGAATACAACACAGATGACATATCAAATGTTTAAACTGAGAAAATGTATAATTTCAAGGGAAAATAAGTTGATTTTAGATTTCATGGCATCAACACATCTCAGTAAAGTTGTGCCGTGGCCGTGTTTCCCCCTGTGTGTCATCCCCTCTTCTGTTTATATCAGTCTGCAAACGTCTGGGCACTGAGGAGACGAGCTGCTCAAGTTTAGGAATAGGAATGTTGTCCCATTCTTGTCTAACACAGGCTTCTAGCTGCTCAACTGTCTTAGGTCTTCTTTATCGCATCTTCCTCTTTATGATGCGCCAAATGTTTTCTAATGGAGAAAGATCTGGACTGCAGGCTGGCCTTGACCCTTACGCTCAGAGATTGTTCCAGATTCTCTGAATCTTTGGATGATATTATGCTCTGTAGATGATGATAACTTCAAACTCTTTGCAGTGTTCCTCAGAGAAACTCCTTTCTGATATTGCTCCACTATTGTCCGCCGCAGCATTGGGGGAATTGGTGATCCTCTGCCCATCTTGCCTTCTGAGAGACACTGCCACTCTGAGAGGCTCTTTTATACCCAATCATGTTGGCAATTGACCTAATAAGCTGCACATTGGTCCTCCAGCTGTTCATTATATGAACATTTAACTTCTCCGGCCTCTTATTGCTCCCTGTCCTGACTTTTTTTGAATGTGTAGCTCTCATGAAATCCAAAATGAGCCAATGTTTGGCAAAATGTCTCAACATTTGATATGTTATCTTTATTCTATTGTGAATAAAATATACGTTTATGAGATTTGTAAATTATTGCATTCCTTTTTTATTCACAATTTGTACCGTGTCCCAACTTTTTTGGAATCGGGTTTGTATATGACACACAGATGTGTGAGGGATCGATTCGACACACACTGATGCGCACCGACAGATGATGATTAACTTTTATCCAAACGTGTCTATCTCTGAATCAAAGCGGTTCACTCAATAAAGTCAGAGTCAATATTCAGTGTTTGATGTGTGTGTGTGTGTGTGTGTGTGTGTGTGTGTGTGTGTGTGTGTGTGTGTGTGTGTGTGTGTGTGTGTGTGTGTGTGTGTGTGTGTGTGTGTGTGCGTGTGTGTGTGTGTGTGTGTGTGCACCGTGGCCTAAAATATCTGACTCTGACATTTTCTCACCAAAGCTAAACTGGGGTCGGAGTTCCCGGGTCATTTAGGAGAACAATGGGGCCGTTAAAGCACAATATATCACTCTCACTTTACTCTCTCGTACTCCCTTTTTCTTTTCAAGCTCCGTCTGTCGATCCCTCTGCATATATCACACCTCTCACACACACACACACACACACACACACATGTTGGTCTATGTGGTTTACAGGGACTCTCCATAGGCGTAATGGTTTTTATACTGTACAAACCGTATTTTCTATCCCCTTACACTGCCCCTAAACCTACCCATCACACACACACACACACACACACACACACACACACACACACACACACACACACACACACACACACACACACACACACACACACACACACTGCCCCTAAACCTACCCATCACAGGAAACATTCTGCATTTTTACTTTCTCAAAAAAACATCATTTAGTATGTTTTTAAGGCCGTTTGAATTATGAGGACATTTGATATGTCCTCATAAACCACATTTATAGTGTAATACCAGTGTAATACCCATGTAGTTATACAAATTTGTGTCCTCATAAACCACATAAACAGGCTCACACACACACACACACACACACACACACACACACACACACACACACACACACACACACACACACAGTATCTCTCTCTCTCTCTCTCTCTCTCTCTCTCTCTCTCTCTCTCTCTCTCTCTCTCTCTCTCTCTCTCTCTCTCTCTCTCTCTCTCTCTCTCTCCGTGTGTGTGTAGTTGGAAATTCTTTGATAGGATCAGAGAAGGCCATTGATTTTCATGAGGAAATATTGAAGTGAAATACATATAAATTGGAAGATGTGTCAGTGGATTGGACACAAAATATCAAACAAGTGGCATTTGTTTTAATGTAAATGAATCATTCACTCAGATGCCGTAGTCTATTTAGAATGCAAACTTAGATAAACTGGGATATATTTGTTGTTCAGTTGCCATATGTGTCGAGAACATGGCTCCGCTTTGCTTCCTTGTTATAATGTATGTTCCTCACCTCCTTCTTTAGCCTCCTCCTTTATTCCTCATGTCTGTGCCAGATCGTTGTTAGCCAGCATTTGTCGGATGGTCCAGTGTTTTTTCCCTGTTTTGGACCCTGAGTTATCGACTCTTGACTGGTTTCCTTTGGCCTGTCTGCTGGTTTTCACCATCTCTGTGAGGACTTCATGTGGTCAAGCTCTGGTCGGCCGTGTCTGTGAATAGGGAACTACACTGCGGGAAGCCAAACGTTTTTGCCGCTCTACCTTTAAGGATTTTGAGGCTGAGGTAATAGATGTTAGACTGATCGGTGTATTGGGTCACAACATCTGGTTTTTACTCCACAAGTATAGTAGCCTAGAATACTGTCTAACACTTTACGGCGGCTTTGTCAAGATCAGATCTCCCAAGTTCAGTATGGGGTACCGCAAGGCTCAGTGTTAGGACCGCTGCCCTGTATCTGCTCCACTGGGAGATATCATTAGGAAGCATGGCGTTAGTTTTCATTGTTATGCTGACGATACTCAGCTCTATATTTCCTCACGCCCTGACGAAACCTACCAATTCACAAGATTAACGGAATGAAGAGCTGATATAAAACACTGGATGACCAGTCATTTCCTGCAACTTAATTCAGAAAAAAATGAATTTTTAATTATTGGACAAAAAAGCTCCTCAAGTAGTAACCGAGAATACTGTCTAACACTCGATGACTGCTCTGTCAAGCCCTCATCACACAATTCTAAGCAGAGAAAATTGCCATCTTTGTGGGGATTCCCAGCCCACACACACACACACACACACACACACACACACACACACACACACACACACACACACACACACACACGCACACTTCGTTGTCAGTGAGGAACCTGGGTGTGCTCTTTGATACCAATCTTTCATTAGAGAAGCAGACGGAGGTGATCAAGAATATCCTGCCCCGCAACCCGCTGCTGCCTCCACCCGGGCAGCAGGTTGCACCCAACCCGCTCAGGGACCCGCTAAAACTGTCGGGAGGAGGAACGGGAGTACTCAGACAACACTCCGGGCCGCCCCAGAGCACTCCGCCTCGCTGCCCACACCAGGTACGTCTGCGGTGCCGTTGGTCCCGCATGTTCGGTCTCTGGGGGCCTGGCTGTTTCTCCCAAGGCGTCTCACGGGCTCATTCGTACCATCAGACTCGGCTACGCCATTCAGTTTGCTCGCCGGCCTCCGAAGTACAGGGGGATCCTCTTCACCTCTGTGTGGAGCTGCGATGCTCAGGTCTTGCGGTCAGAGATTGAGGTCCTACTGGCGAAGGACGCGGTCGAGCCGGTTCCTCCAGCCGACATGAGTTCTACAGGCCCTACTTCGTTGTACCCAAGAAAGGGGGTGGAGTACAGCCAATCTTGGACCTGCGTGTCCTGAATGGGGCCTTGCACAAACTCCTGTTCAGATGCTCACGCAGAAACGCATTTTCGAATGCATCCGTCCCCAAGATTGGTTCGTAGCGATCGACCTGAAGGACACGTACTTTTATGCATGTCTTTGTTCTCCCGAGACACAGACCGCTCCTATGCTTTGCGTTCGAGGGGAAGGCATATCAGTACAAAGTCCTGTCCCTGTCGCCTCGGGTCTTCACAAAGGTCGTGGAGGCGGTCATTGTTCTGCTCAGAGAATGCGTTCGCATACACACTTACCTCAACGACTGGCTCATTCTCGCCCAGTCTCGGGAGCAGTTGTGCGAACACAGGGACATGGTGCTCAGACACCTCAGCCTGTTGGGCCTTCGGGTCAACCGAGAGAAGAGCAAGCTCTGTCCTACTCAGAGGATCTCTTACCTCGGTGTAAAGCTGGATTCGGTCAGCCGGTCAACTGCTTGAATATGTTCAAAGGCAGGACAGTGGTCCCACTGAAACTTTTTCACAGGCTCCTGGGGCATATGGCATCTGATTGCTTCATATGAGACCGCTTCAACACTGGCTCCATCGCCGAGTCCCGAGGTGGGCGGACAGTACCGGGTAGGGGTTGCACCAACTAGTCGACCTTAATGCTCTGCCATGAAGCTGAAAACTGAAAAGTTCTAGCATATATGTCTTGATAACTAAACTCACAGCTTCACTATTAGTAGAGAGACGCTGCAGGTAGAATTAATTCACACACAATCACTCACTAATGCCTTCAGGTGTAATCTTTATTGTGCTACTTTATCTGTATCTTATTCAGAACGAGCAAAAATCTGTGAGAAATATAACGACCATAAGACAAAAGAACTGATACTGAAGCTGTCATGTAGGATCAATAACCTTATGGGCAGTGCTGTGTCATCATATGCCATAGCTGTTCTGTGTTCGCATCTCAGCTCGAGGCTCAGGCTTATTTGTTCATTAATGGCGTCATCAGCAACTAGGCGACTCGACTTTCATCACATAAATGTCAAATTGAAAAAAATGGAAGTCGTTCAACCCCTAGTACCGGGTCTCCATTACTCCTTACTGCTGCCAAACCTTCAACCCGTCAGGCATGCTGTGCTTTTCACAGATGCCTCATTCACCGGCTGGGGTGCCACGCACAACGGGCATGCGGTTTCGGGTCTGTGGACCGGGCCCCAACCGCATTGGCATATCAATTGCCTCGAGTTACTGGCAGTACGTCTTGCTCTGGGCCGCCTCAAAAACCGCTACAGGGCAAGCACGTTCAGGTGGTCTACGCTCCCATCGTATGCTCCGACTCGCCTTTGGAGTCAGAAGCAGCTGAGGTCCACCGAAACGTAATCATCTCGGCATCAAAGGCGCTTGGGGGGTAAAACGTGTTATTTTGGCAAGGTTGCTGCTAAAATTAGCATTCTTGGATCTATATATCACATAATTGAGGTCGCTTCGACCCGCAGACTTGGCAACACAGTGCAGTTGAGCTCTGTTGACATGTGAGAAACTAACTTTATGCGTCGCTCCGCTGCTCTGATTAGTTGTTGGTCTGTCCAATCGAGGCTTTTCCTGGTTCAAACACACCCCATAATTACAGCCCAATGGAGCATCAGACAGATATTCTGACTAGAGCTGAGGATGACCACGGCAGGCTAGCATATTTGTATTAGGCTTACAGGCTAGTGCCGAACCGTCAGATTTTCACTTACCCCTAATGTGTCCCATCCTGAGCTATTCTTCATGGTCATCGCCTTGCTTGATTTCTCTCATTTCCCTCTCTCTCTCTCTCTCTCTCTCTCTCTCTCTCTCTCTCTCTCTCTCTCTCTCTCTCTCTCTCTCTCTCTCTCTCTCTCTCTCGTTCTCGTCCTGTTGCTCAGTCAGATTGTCTGGTGTTGTTGGCTTCAGGATTTCCCGGACTGGTCTTTTCTGCCTGATTATTGTCTCTGGCCTGCCTGGGACCCTGAGGCCTATCTCCTCCTGACCCGTTTCCCTGGATTCTCCATCCGTCATCCACCTTTTCTGTGTGGATTCAGGCTGCCTAATATCTGATCTGCCCATTATATGGGCTCTGTGTGGCCTATTGCCTCTGACCCTGCCCAGACCTCAGTGTAATCCTGCTTCTTCCTGCATTTGGGTCAGTCCCGGCGCCAGGAGTTTGTGTGTGTGTGTGTGTGTGTGTGTGTGTGTGTGTGTGTGTGTGTGTGTGTGTGTGTGTGTGTGTGTGTGTGTGTGTGTCATTTTATATCCAAAAAGGGAAAACCTGTCCATAACACACCTCTCTGGAACAACGTCTCACACACCAATCATCTCACCAACACACACTGCATATGCATATGTTTGGGACGGAAACAAGAAACAAGATTTCAATCAGAAATAAGATTATTTTACTCACCCCATTGGCAGATCATTTTGCCTGTTTAAGCAAAAACTCTTTTGCAAAAACTTATTTTTTCACCAGAAAACAAAATATCATGTATCATGTCATTTCATTTTATATCATAAATATCTTATGCCCTTTAACTGATCTAGTAAATGCATCTCGATTTAAGAATTGTTAGATATTTAGACTAGAAACAAGACAAAATTACTGAGTAAGAAGAGCATTTTTTTGCAAAAAAATAGAAAACGAGATCGAACATCCCAAAAGTGCAGTTTGTTGGTATTTTTGTTTTTTACTTAAAGATCTAAGACCCACGCATTGATGTTTTACCACAGTTTTACAATAATAAGTGATACATTGATCATAATAGGAACACCAGCAACTCAGCCACAAAGTGTTAGGCCACGTAAAATCCCAGAGCGGGGTCAGCGCATGCTGAGGGTCACAGTGCGCAGAAGTCTCCAACTTTCTGCAGAGTCAACAGCTCCAGACCTCCAGACTTCTGTGGCCTTCAGATGAGCTCAAGAACAGCGGAGAGAGCTTCATGGAATGGGTTTCCATGGCCGAGCAGCTCATCCAAGCCTTACATCACCAAGAACAATGCAAAGCGTGGGATGCAGTGGAGTAAAGCAGCCGCCACTGGACTCTAGAGCAGTGAGACGTGTTCTCTGAGCGACCAATCACGCTTCAGTCTGACAATCACATGGACGAGTCTGGGTTTGGCCGTCGCCAGGAGAACGGGACTTGCCTGACTGCAGTGTGCCAAGTGTAAAGTTTGGTGGAGGGGGGATTATGGGGTGGGGTTGTTTTTCAGGTCTCGGCCTCTTAGTTCCAGTGAAAGGAACTTTTAATGCTTCACCAAGACATTTTGGACAATTTCATGCTCCCGACTTTGTGGGATCAGTTTGTGGACGGCCCCTTCCTGTCCCAGCATGACTGCGCTCCAGTGCACAAAGCGGCGCTCCATAAAGACATGGATGAGGAGTTTGGTGTGGAGGAACTGGACTGGCTCAACCCGATAGAACAGCTTTGGGATGAATTAGAGCGGAGACTGAGAGCCAGGCCTTCTCGTCCAACATCAGTGCCTGACCTCACAAATGAGCTTCTAGAAGAATGGGCAAAAATCCCCATAAACACACTCCTAAACCTTGAGGAAAGCCTTCCCAGAAGAGCTGGAGCTGTTAGAGAGGGTGGGCCGACTCCATATTAAACCCCACGGGTTAACAATGGGAAGCTCATGTGTGTGGAGAGGCGGCGATATAATGTATATTTGGAGTGTTAACATGTGTGTGAGGAGACTGGGATAGAGTGCCATATACTAATTAGTACCCAGGGTTAAGTTTAGCTGTATATAAAAACAGTAGGAGTTTATAAAATGTCCCCGTTTGTTATGTTTTGTGTATGGGAGAGGTCTCTCACCCTTATCTAGACTAGTGCTTCGGCCTGCATTTCCTGTCCCCCACAAACTGCTTCCTGTCCTTGGCTTTGGAGCACATACTGTCCACCTTCAGACACACACACACACCCTGTCCCCATACACAGGCCGCTCTACATACACACACTCATGAATATACGCACATACTGTCGCCAGGCAGGCCTTTGTGGGGAATTACACAATAGCACTGGCTCCTTAGAGCCGGGGGACTTTACATGAGTCAGACGGAAGCTGTATATGTGTTCGCACTTCACACACACACACACACACACACACACACACACACACACACATGGCCCTCTGGTTCTTCACAATAGTTGATGTATTACAGTGCATGGCGGGGCTTGTGTGTGTTGGTGCAATTCTGTGTCTAGAGTTTCCAATCTCTAGTGACATACGCCAGTGATAAAGAGAGCAAAATAAACGCTCTTCTGATAAGCATACGATCTTTATAACACAAAGAGTTCGAGAGTAAAACATTCAAATCAAGGTGGGCAGAAAACAGGATGTGGTTTTGGTGAAGTTCCCGAATGCTCTCCTAACACTTCAGGGAGCTTTTAGTTCTCAAAACGTTTACATGCACAGATCATTAAAGCAATATGATGTACCTCGCATTTACCGAAGCAATAGCAGTCGTATCAGACCCCAATATTCAATCAATAGTTTGTAATATTAAAATAACATATGGTCACTACCGTTCACATGTTAACCGGTGCCCAAAAGTAACTTTATTCTGTGCTTTAGGGATGTTTACCTCAATAACTGTGTAGTGTAACTAATTTATAGAAGTGTTAATGACATTATGCCAGAAATTTCATTTCTATGAAAAGATTTCCTACAAATTATGTGTTGTGTTTTTTTCTGGCAATCAAATGAAAACATAAAACAATAATTCAATTTATATTTTAATGTAAATAAACAAACTGTTTTGTGTGGCATAACTGTGCATTATACTGTTAAAAATACAATACGGAAAAACATTTTTGATTATTACTTAAAAAATTAAGTTTTTATAATGTATTATTATTAGGGCTGTCAATCGATAAAAAATATTTAATTGTGATTAATCACATGATTGTCATGAGTTAACTCACGATTAATCGCATGATTGTCATGAGTTAACTATCACATGATTGTCATGAGTTAACTATCACATGATTGTCATCAGTTAACTCATGATTAATCTCATGATTGTCATGAGTTAACTATCGCATGATTGTCATGAGTTAACTATCACATGATTGTCATGAGTTAACTCACGATTAATCGCATGATTGTCATGAGTTAACTATCGCATGATTGTCATGAGTTAACTATCGCATGATTGTCATGAGTTAACTATCCTATGATTGTCATGAGTTAACTATCGCATGATTGTCATGAGTTAACTATCGCATGATTGTCATGTGTTAACTATCGCATGATTGTCATGAGTTAACTATCGCATGATTGTCATGAGTTAACTATCGCATGATTGTCATGAGTTAACTATCGCATGATTGTCATGAGTTAACTATCGCATGATTGTCATGTGTTAACTATCGCATGATTGTCATGAGTTAAATATCACATGATTTTCATCAGTTAACTCACGATTAATCGCATGATTGTCATGAGTTAACTATCGCATGATTGTCATGAGTTAACTATCGCATGATTGTCATGTGTTAACTATCGCATGATTGTCATGTGTTAACTATCGCATGATTGTCATGAGTTAACTATCGCATGATTGTCATGAGTTAACTATCGCATGATTGTCATGAGTTAACTATCGCATGATTGTCATGAGTTAACTATCGCATGATTGTCATGAGTTAACTATCGCATGATTGTCATCAGTTAACTCACGATTAATCGCATGATTGTCATGTGTTAACTATCGCATGATTGTCATGAGTTAACTATCACATGATTGTCATCAGTTAACTCACGATTAATCGCATGATTGTCATGAGTTAGCTCACGATTAATCTCATGATTGTCATGAGTTAGCTCACGATTAATCTCATGATTGTCATGAGTTAACTATCGCATGATTGTCATGAGTTAACTATCACATGATTGTCATCAGTTAACTCACGATTAATCGCATGATTGTCATGAGTTAACTATCGCATGATTGTCATGTGTTAACTATCGCATGATTGTCATGAGTTAACTATCACATGATTGTCATCAGTTAACTCACGATTAATCGCATGATTGTCATGAGTTAACTATCGCATGATTGTCATGAGTTAACTATCACATGATTGTTATCAGTTAACTCACGATTAATCGCATGATTGTCATGAGTTAACTATCGCATGATTGTCATGTGTTAACTATCGCATGATTGTCATGAGTTAACTATTGCATGATTGTCATGAGTTAACTATCACATGATTGTCATCAGTTAACTCACGATTAATCGCATGATTGTCATGAGTTAACTATCGCATGATTGTCATGTGTTAACTATCGCATGATTGTCATGAGTTAACTATCGCATGATTGTCATGAGTTAACTATCACATGATTGTAATCAGTTAACTCACGATTAATCGCATGATTGTCATGAGTTAACTATCACATGATTGTAATGAGTTAACTATCACATGATTGACATGAGTTAACTATCACATGATTGTCATGAGTTAACTATCGCATGATTGTCATGTGTTAACTATCGCATGATTGTCATGAGTTAACTATCACATGATTGTCATCAGTTAACTATCGCATGATTGTCATGAGTTGACTATCGCATGATTGTCATGAGTTAACTATCGCATGATTGTCATGTGTTAACTATCGCATGATTGTCATGAGTTAACTATCACATGATTGTCATCAGTTAACTCACGATTAATCGCATGATTGTCATGTGTTAACTATCGCATGATTGTCATGAGTTAACTATCACATGATTGTCATCAGTTAACTCACGATTAATCGCATGATTGTCATGTGTTAACTATCGCATGATTGTCATGAGTTAACTATCACATGATTGTCATCAGTTAACTCACGATTAATCGCATGATTGTCATGAGTTAACTATCGCATGATTGTCATGAGTTAACTATCGCATGATTGTCATGTGTAAACTATCGCATGATTGTCATGTGTTAACTATCGCATGATTGTCATGAGTTAACTATCGCATGATTGTCATGAGTTAACTATCGCATGATTGTCACGAGTTAACTATCGCATGATTGTCACGAGTTAACTATCGCATGATTGTCATGAGTTAACTATCGCATGATTGTCATGAGTTAACTATCGCATGATTGTCATGTGTTAACTATCGCATGATTGTCATTAGTTAACTATCGCATGAGTGTCATGAGTTAACTATCGCATGATTGTAATGAGTTAACTATCACATGATTGTAATGAGTTAACTATCACATGATTGTAATAAGTTAACTATCGCATGATTGTCATGAATTAACTATCACATGATTGTCATCAGTTAACTATCGCATGATTGTAATAAGTTAACTATCACATGATTGTAATGAGTTAACTATCACATGATTGACATGAGTTAACTATCACATGATTGTAATGAGTTAACTATCACATGATTGTAATGAGTTAACTATCACATGATTGTCATCAGTTAACTATCGCATGATTGTCATGATTTAACTATCGCATGATTGTAATGAGTTAACTATCACATGATTGACATGAGTTAACTATCGCATGATTGTCATGAGTTAGCTCGCGATTAATCTCATGATTGTCATGAGTTAGCTCACGATTAATCTCATAATTGTCATGAGTTAGCTCACGATTAATCTCATGATTGTCATGAGTTAGCTCACGATTATTCTCATGATTGTCATGAGTTAGCTCGCGATTAATCTCATTATTGTCATGAGTTAGCTCATGATTATTCTCATGATTGTCATGAGTTAGTTTACGATTAATCTCATGATTGTCATGAGTTAGCTCACGATGAATCTCATGATTGTCATGAGTTAGCTCACGATGAATCTCATGATTGTCATGAGTTAGCTCACGATTAATCACATGATTGTCATGAGTTAGCTCGTGATTAATCACATGATTGTCATGAGTTAGCTCGCGATTAATCTCATGATTGTCATGAGTTAGCTCACGATTAATCTCATGATTGTCATGAGTTAGCTCACGATTAATCACATGATTGTCATGAGTTAGCTCGCGATTAATCACATGATTATCATGAGTTAGCTCGCGATTAATCACATGATTGTCATGAGTTAGCTCGCGATTAATCACATGATTATCATGAGTTAGCTCGCGATTAATCACATGATTGTCATGGGTTAGTTTTACGATTAATCTCATGATTGTCATGAGTTAGCTCACGATTAATCTCATGATTGTCATGAGTTAGTTTACGATTAATCTCATGATTGTCATGAGTTAGCTTGCGATTAATCTCATTATTGTCATGAGTTAGCTCACGATTATTCTCATGATTGTCATGAGTTAGTTTACGATTAATCTCATGATTGTCATGAGTTAGTTTACGATTAATCTCATGATTGTCATGAGTTAGTTTACGATTAATCTCATGATTGTCATGAGTTTGTTTACGTTTAATCTCATGATTGTCATGAGTTGGTTTACGATTAATCTCATGATTGTCATGAGTTACCTCACGATTAATCTCATGATTGTCATGAGTTAGCTCACGATTAATCTCATGATTGTCATGAGTTAGCTCACGATTAATCTCATGATTGTCATGAGTTAGTTTACGATTAATCACATGATTGTCATGGGTTAGCTCACGATTAATCTCATGATTGTCATGGGTTAGCTCACGATTAATCATGATTGTCATGAGTTAGCTCACGATTAATCTCATGATTGTCATGAGTTAGTTTACGATTAATCTCATGATTGTCATGAGTTAGCTCACGATTAATCTCATGATGGTCATGAGTTAGTTTACGATTAATCTCATGATTGTCATGAGTTAGCTCACGATTAATCTCATGATTGTCATGAGTTAGCTCGCGATTAATCTCATTATTGTCATGAGTTAGCTCACGATTAATGGCTTGATTGTCATGAGTTAGCTCACGATTAATCTCATGATTGTCATGAGTTAGCTCATGATTAATCTCATGATTGTCATGAGTTAGCTCACGATTAATCTCATGATTGTCATGAGTTAGCTCGAGATTAATCTCATGATTGTCATGAGTTAGCTCGCGATTAATCTCATGATTGTCATGAGTTAGCTCACGATTAATCTCATGATTGTCATGAGTTAGCTCACGATTAATCTCATGATTGTCATGAGTTAGCTCGCGATTAATCACATGATTGTCATGAGTTAGCTCGCGATTAATCTCATGATTGTCATGAGTTAGCTCACGATTAATCTCATGATTGTCATGAGTTAGCTCACGATTAATCTCATGATTGTCATGAGTTAGCTCACGATTAATGGCTTGATTGTCATGGGTTAGCTCACGATTAATGGCTTGATTGTCATGAGTTAGCTCACCATTAATGGCTTGATTGTCATGGGTTAGCTCGCGATTAATCTCATTATTGTCATGAGTTAGCTCACGATTAACCACAACTTAATCGCACATTTTTATTAGTTGTAAATGTACCTTAAATGTATATTTTTCAAGTGTTTAATATGCTAATCAACATGGGTATGGACAAATATGCATGTTTTATGCAAATGTACATTTATTATTAGTGAAACCAGACTCAGAGCATGAAGACTAGACACGTATCAAAGGTCACAGATGTTTATCAAAGAACTTGTTCATGTCTATTAAGCCTAAGCTTAAAAATTCAGAATAAGCAGTGATTTCTCTCATTTTAAGAATAGAAATAAAGGGAGTGTGAGAAACGCGTGAGAAACAGTGTGAGAAACGCAGACTCGGGAGCGCTCTTGTTCAGAAAAGTAACCTGTGCATTAGTTTTAGCCAATTTTAATGTTCATTTGAACAAAACACACACAAGTGGTGCTGGTGTTAATGATTTACCTCGGATATGAGCGAGAGTGAGCTTGCAGTGTATTCGCGCATCTCCTCAGAGTCTCTTTACAAGCATGCAATAAAAGCCTCTTCAGCCGATATATTGACCCGCGTTCTGTTTTCTATCATCACTGCGCTCGGACTTGGACCGCAGCAAACGTGCTCCGTGTAAAAACGCCCCTTTCTTTTATTTCCACCTGGAGTCTAATAAAAGTGAATCATGAGAAATGGGGTTGGGATTAAAATAGTTTTCTTCTTCCCCTTTTTGGCCAAACGGGAAAATAAACTTGCACATTACATGCAAGCTTTTAGTTATTGCATTTGTGGATTAACTGCACAAACTGTCAAAAAAAGATGCTATTAATTTTTCAATGCATAAAAATGTTCACTTGCCCAAAATAAATAATAATAATAATAATAATAATAATAATAATAATAATAATTATTATTATTATTATTATTTTAAATCAAAGTTAAACTGAAAGAATGGTAGCTGATGTAGGCTATTTAACGTCACTTGTTTCATAATAGTAATGTTAATGTTAGCTGGAACATGCATCTAGTGTGTGTGTGTGTGTGGGGGGGGGGGTGTTTTTGTGACATATGAGGACTCAAATGTGTATAATGGCATGGGTATGACACAGGTATTACAGGAGAGGGTGAAATATGAGGACATTACCCATGGCCCCACTTTACAAAAGGCTTATAAATCACACAGGAGGAGTTTTTATGAGAAAGTAAAAATGCAGAATGTTTCCTGTGATGGGTAGGTTTAGGGGCTGTGTGTGTGTGTGTGTGTGTGTGTGTGTGTGTGTGTGTGTGTGTGTGTGTGTGTGTGTGTGTGTGTGTGTGTGTGTGTGTGTGTGTGTGTGTGTGTGCGTGTGTGTGTGTGTGTGTGTGTGTGTGTGTGTGTGATGGGTAGGTTTAGGGGCAGTGTAAGGGGATAGAAAATACGGTTTGTACAGTATAAAAACCATTACGCCTATGGAGAGTCCCTGTAAACCACATAGACCAACATGTGTGTGTGTGTGTGTGTGTGTGTGTGTGTGTGTGTGTGTGTGTGTGTGTGTGTGTGTGTGATATTACACTTCCTTCATACGCAGAGACTACACACTAAACCAAAGGCATGCGGACGTCAGAGTACCTGCTGCTTAGCCCACTGTATACAATGTAACACCTTCACTTGGCACTTCATTATCAGCGCGGGACAATCCTTCACCTTCTACTGTGTGCAAATCCAGCTGGGCGAGATCTAACCGGGATATTAATCTCACCAAACTTATCGGATCCGCACGGCAAACATTCAACACGACACACGCTTGAGAAATTAAAGTTAATCGCTTTACAGTTTCACGAGCATTAGTGATGAATAATAGTAGGCTACTCCAAGTCAAAAACTGCATGCGTAATATTAAACTGTTAATTAAGCTTCTTTAAATAACATTTAAGAGGAGAGACGTCTTTTACGCGCGCACTTTTTTAGTCTTTAAATAATCATAAATAAAAAGAGTCTAACACATTGGATTTAAGCATTGACCAAAATAATATTCACCCTACATCATATTAACATCATATCAGACGCGGGAACATTTTTACGCACGCACTTTTTAGTCTTTACACACGCATGTTTTAGTGTTTAGCATGCATTAAAAAAAATCATAAATGAAAAGAGTCTAACATACTGGATTTAAAAATAGACCAAAATATCATATTTAGCCTGTGTGTGTACATCATATAAGACGCGGAAACATTTTACGCATGCATTTTTTTTACTTTATGCATGCTTTTTTTACATAATAATCATAAATAAAAAGAGTCTTAACACATTGGATTTAAGCATAGACTAAAATATCATATTTACCCTATGGGTTTATATCATATAAGACGCGGAAACATTTTTACGCACGCACTTTTTAGTTTTTACGCGTTTTTTTTTCCATTATAAATAATACAAAAAGGGTCTTTACGCATACTAACATTTCGTTTTATGCCTAGACCTCCTGGACAGAACAACTGCTTCTAATACCTGGGTAAAAGTTAAAATACAAGCTGTATTTTAACTTTTACCCAGGCATTAGAAACAGTTGCAATGACACGCGGACAGAGAATGCGTAAGCCATGCACAAAACACATGTCAGGTGTTGCGATTATCCACCTTATGTAGGGTAGATGCTTCATATGTTTTAAATATAAAGCGTCCCGGGGGATGAGACGCTCACAGGCGGATTCTTTCACACCTTCCCCGGCGCGGTCCGCCCACACGGGTCGCCATTGGTGGATGCGGAGTTTAAAGCGGGCCGTGCACTCCTGACCTTACAGCTGAGTATACGGTAACCGGGCAGAGGACACTCTCTGAGGGAAGCTATCAGGCCACACAGAGGCTGGAGGTCCCCGAGGACACGCGGAGATGAGCAGTCCCGATGCGGGTTACTCCAGCGACGACCCGAGCCAGCCCCGGAGCCGAAGCCGAAGCTCAGGCGTGATGCCCGGCGTGAGGCAGTGCGCGTGGCCGCTGGAGGCCAAAGCGACGCGCGGGAGTCCCGTGCGCGGGAAGGGCGAGCCGCGCATCCGCAGGCCGATGAACGCGTTCATGGTGTGGGCGAAGGACGAGCGCAAGAGGCTCGCCACGCGGAACCCCGATCTGCACAACGCGGAGCTCAGCAAAATGCTCGGTGAGTAGAGAGAGTCATTAAAAATGTTATTTTTTATTTTATTTAACCTCTAGTTAACCAGGTTAGCCTCATTGAGATATAGAGTCTCTTTTTTAAATAAGATAAATAATCTGCCAATGGGGTGAGAAAAATAATCTTAATTCAAACAGAAAACAAGATTATTTTTCTCACCCCATTGGCAGATTATTTATCTTATTTTAAGCAAAAACTCTCTTCATTTTGAGTTATTTTTCCCAAAACAAGACAATTACTTTTACTTGTCTAGTAAATGCTTCCTAATGTAAGAATTTTGTTATATTTAGACTAGAAACAAGACAAAAATACTGAGTAAGGAAAGCATTTTTTGCTCATTAATTGATTCATTAATTATTTATTTAACCGGGTTAGTCTCACTGAGATATTTAATCTCTTTAGAGAGACCTGGCCAAGAAAGCAGAACAAATTAAATCACAAACACACACACACACACACACACACACACACACGCACACACACACACACACACACACACACACACATGTTGGTCTATGTGGTTTACAGGGACTCTCCATAGGCGTAATGGTTTTTATACTGTACAAACCGTATTTTCTATCCCCTTACACTGCCCCTGCCCCTAAACCTACCCATCACACACACACACACACACACACACACACACACACACACACACACACACACACACACACACACACACACACACACACACACACACACACACACTGCCCCTAAACCTACCCATCACAGGAAACATTCTGCATTTTTACTTTCTCAAAAAAACATAATTTAGTATGTTTTTAAGGCCATTTGAATTATGAGGACATTTGATATGTCCTCATAAACCACATTTATAGTGTAATACCAGTGTAATACCCATGTAGTTATACAAATTTGTGTCCTCATAAACCACATAAACAGGCTCTCACACACACACACACACACACACACACACACACACACACACACACACACACACACACAAAAGGTAAAGACAAGTTAAGTGCGTTTCAAATAAATAAAAGTGACATTAATTAAAACATTTGCATGTGTGGATGAACTTATGTTCTATAAATTTAACACAACCTTTAAACTCGTCTGCGTTCTTCAAAATCAGAAACCTTTGAAACTCGGCCTTCATTATTACTGCCAGGCTGGGCTAGTATTGTGCAGGAATTTTATTTTTTTATTTTTTAAATTTTTTTTTTTAATTGTAGCACTTTGAGATTCTTCGGAATGAAAAGTGCGTTATAGATTATTATTATTATTATTATTATTATTATTATTATTAAAAGGATAGTTCACCCAAAATCTTAAACTCTGTCATCCTTTACTCTCCCTAATGTCGTTCCAAACCTGTGTGAGTTTATCTTCTGCTGAACACAAAAGAAGATGTTTGGAAGAATGTTTGTAACTAAACAGAGAGAGCGACCATTTAATACCATTATAGGGAAGAAAAATAATAATATGGTAATATGAAGGGGAAAAAAGTAATATGGACATTTTGTGTTCAGCAGAAGATAAACTCACACAGGTTTGGAACGACATGAGGGAGAGTAAAGGATGACAGAGTTTAAGTTTTGGGGTGAACTATCCCTTTAAATTCAGCTTTAGTGGGAATATGCATCACATTAAACCTTCGCTTTACTCAGAGTTTACACGCGGAGGTTATCATTGAGCCAAGTGGATATAAAAGCATCTAATGTCGTGTATTAATATCATTCGGCACGAGAGAGCCCTTTGCTTCTGTGACCCTGCACCACAAATTTCACAAATAAATTGATATTTTATACATCATCTAATAAATAATCTTTTCATTGATGTGTGGTTTGGAAATCTGGAATCTGAGGGTGCAAAAAAATATAAATACTGAGAAAATCTCCTTTAAAGTTGTCCAACTGAAGTCCTTAGCAATGCATATTACTACTAATAATACAGTTATGATATATTTACGGTGGGACATTTACACAATATCTTCATGGAGCATGATCTTAATATCCTAATGATTGTTGGCATTAAAGAAAAATGGATAATTTTGACCCGTATGATGTATTGTTGGCTATCGCCTCAGATAAACCCGTGAGATTATGGCTGGTGTTGAGCTCCAGGGTCTCTACACTTTTTATAGTAATATATTTACTGTGGTATTACTTTTACCGGAAGCATTTTTATACTTTTTTGTAAGTTTTGACTATACAGTGCCAAAGTTAAAGTGAATAAGCAATGTTGACCGATGGCACTGTGTATTTATATATTTATTACCATTTAATAAGCTTCAAAGTATTTGATTTAATGTATTGTTGCTTTATAATAATGTAATTTATTCATCAGTAAATGTAATCTCTTTGTGTTAAATAAATAAAAAATATATAAATTTGAATAAACATTAATACGTTATGAAAACATGCTTTAACTCATCAAAATAAGCATTTTCAACTTTTTGTAGAAGATTTAGCTCAGTTTAATGTAATTTAATTTAAGCAGAAATTTGAGAAAAAACCTTTGATGCCTAAATTTAAGTACAAAACAACTTGAATGTTTAAGTAATTTCAACTTAAATTACATTAAACCTACATTGCAAAAAAATATGCTCAATAAATTATGACAACATATATATTTTTAATTGAATATGTTTTTAAGATTTAATGTAATTTAAGTGGAAATTACTTATTCATCCAAGTTGATTCTACTTAAAAAATGAGATGTGTGAAAAAATCAAGCACTTTGTCACATATTACTAATTAAAATGCTCCACTGTAAAAAGTTGCTGCATTGAATTTTTAAGTACAATCAACTTAAGTCATTTCAACTTATAAACTGACTCAAAATAATGAGTTGAATCTTGTATAATTTAAAAAAGAGGAACATTGCTTAACATATTTTGATGAGTTAAAGCAATGTTAAAAAATGTTGTCACAATTTATTGATCATATTTTTTGCAGTGCTCACTGTAAGAATACATTATTAAATATTTCAGCTTAAGTCATTTCAACTTGATGTGACAACACATTTTAACATTAACTCAGCAGAATAAGTTAAGCATTTTTTTTTAGTTGTACAAGATTCAAGTAATCTTTAAGTCAGTTTAATGTAATTTAAGTTAAGTTGATTCTACTTAATTTTGAGATGTGTAGAAAATCAAGCCCTTTGTCAGATATTACTCACTGCAAAAAAGTTGCTGCCTTACATTTAAGTAGAATCCACTTGGATGTTTAAGTAATTTCAACTTAAGTGACATTAAACTGATTCAAAAATGAGTTGAATCTTGTATGACTTAAAAAAGTTGAACATTGCTTAACTTATTTTGATGAGTTAAAGCAATGTAAAAACATGTTGACATAAATTATTGATCATATCATTTTTTTACTGGGCTCACTGTAAAAATAGTTCCTGCTATAAATGTTTAAGTACAATCAACTTAAGTCATTTTAACTTAAATTACACAGAGCACTGCAAAAAATATATATGATCAATAAATTACAATGAGATCATTCAAAAAGCAGCTCTTACTTTTTTAAGTTATACAAGATTCAACTCATTTTAAGTCAGTTTAATGTCACTTAAGTTGAAATAACTTAAACATCCAAGTTGATAGCACTTAAATTTAAGGCAGCAACTTTTTTACAGTGAGTAATATCTGACAAAGGCTTGATTTTCTACACATCTCAAAATTAAGTTCAACTCATTTTTAAATTCAGTTTAATGTAATTTAAGAGAAAGTGATTTAAGTTGATTCTACTTAAACATTTTGAGATTTGTATCAAGCACATGTCAGATATTACTAAGTTAAAAATGAGTTAAACTAGTATAACTATGAGTATAACTTTAATTAACATATTTTGGTTCTTTTGCAGTGCTCACTGTAAGAATAGTTGCTGTCTTACATTTTTAAGTAGAATCAAATTGAATGTTTATGTAATGTCAACTTAAAATGAGTCGAATCTTGTATAACTTATACAAAAGTAAAACATTGCTTATTTTGATGAGTTAAAGCAATGTAAAGCATACGTTGTCATAACTTATTTATCACATCATTGTTACACACTGCAAAAAAATGCTCTTCTTATTTAGTATTGTTTTCTTGTTTCCAGTCCAAATATCAAAAAATTCTTAAATCAAGATTAATTTACTAGAAAAGTAAAATGACAAGATATTTTGGTAACTTTATTTTGGGTTCAGTTATTATCTAGTGTCTTATGATCATGCATATGACTAGAATATTGTCTGTTTATTAGCTCTTATAAAGCTCATATTAATGCCTTATTCTGCATGAGCTTATTCTACATCCCTTAATCCGACCCAATACCTAAACTTAAACGCTACAGAAACTACCTTACTAACTATTAATAAGCAGTAAATTAGGAGTTTATTGAGGCAGAAGGCGGAGTTAATAGTGAAGATGTGTTCCCCACACTAAAGTGTTACTGATATTTTTGCTTGTTTTCAGGGGGAAAAAAATCTAAATTAAGTGAGTTTTTGCTTAAAACAAGCCACATTTTCTGCCAATGGGGTGAGAAAAATACTCTTATTTCTGTTCTGAAACAAGAAACAATATTTCAATCAGAAACAAGATTATTTTTTTGACCGCTTGAAAAAGTTGCTGCCTTAAATGTAAGTGCTATCAACTTGGATGTTTAAGTAATTTCAACTTAAGTGACATTAAACTCACTTAAAATGAGTTGAATCTTGTATAACTTAAAAAGTAAGAGCTGCTTGTTGAATGTTGCCATTATAATTTATGGATCATATATATTTTTTTGCAGTGCTCTGTGTAATTTAAGTTAAAATGACTTAAGTTGATTGTACTTAAACATTTATAGCAGGAACTATTTTTACAGTGAGCACTGCAAAAAAATGATATGATCAATAATTTATGTCAACATGTTTTTACATTGCTTTAACTCATCAAACTAAGTTAAGCAATGTTCAACTTTTTTAAGTTATACAAGATTCAACTCATTTTTAAGTCAGTTTAATGTCTTTAAGTTGAAATTTCTTAAACATCCAAGTGGATTCTACTTAAATGTAAGGCAGCAACTTTTTTGCAGTGAGTAATATCTGACAAAGGGCTTGATTTTCTACACATCTCAAAATTAAGTAGAATCAACTTAACTTAAATTACATTAAACTGACTTAAAGATTACTTGAATCTTGTACAACTAAAAAAAAATGCTTAACTTATTCTGCTGAGTTAATGTTAAAACGTGTTGTCACATAATGTCATTTTTTATTATTATTATTTTCTGACCGCATTGGCAGATCATTTTACTTGTTTTGAGCAAAAACAAAACAAGGTAAAATATCTTATGTGGGTTTATTGATCTAGTAAATGCATCTTGATTTAAGAATTGACAACATGACAACATGACTGAGTAAGAAGAGCTTTTTTTGCAGAGCAGTGCAGTTTTTAAATGCATTAATAATAATAATAATAATAATAATAATAATAATAATAATAATAATAATAATAATAATAATAGATTTGATTTATAACGCACTTGTCATTCCAAAGAATCTCAAAGTGCAACAATGTAAAAAGGGAGAGAAAAAATAACAAAAATGAATAATACTTTCCACTTTATCTTTTTCTAGGTAAGTCATGGAAAGCGTTGGCAATGCTGGAGAAGCGTCCGTTTGTGGAGGAGGCCGAGCGTCTGCGAGCGAAACACATGCAAGATCATCCAAATTACAAGTACCGCCCGCGGCGGCGCAAACAGGTGAAGCGAGCCAAACGTCCAGATTCGGGCTTCCTGCTTTCTGGAGAGACTTTTCTAGGCATGGAGGCGGCGGCGGCCTATCCTCCATACTGCGAGAGCCAGGCTCCATTCGAGCCCTATCCTACGCCTGACCCGTCTCCAATGGGCTTCTCCGGCCATCTCCAGGACCATCACTCCACGTACCACTTTCAGGATAACACACACGCATACACACACACACACACACACTCTGACCCCAGTGAGCCTCAGCTGCATCTGATGAACGACACACAGCTTTATAACCAGAGTCTCAACGCCGAGGACATTTTCTGCAGAAGCCTGTCCTCGTCTCATCAAGGCTTCCCTCCGACTTTAGACATGCTGAAGCGTCCCTATGAGGAGTGCTCGCTTCACACACACACACACACACACGGTCCGATGGGGGACGAGCAGGGTTTGGTTTACGGGGCTCCGCATGCAGCGGTGCAAGGGCCCGACCTGATCTCCACGGCCCTGTCTGATGCCAGCTGTGCCGTTTACTACCAAAACTACTGCAACTCCTGAGCTCGCCGTATTATGAGCTTTCCGTCGAAGAACGCGACAAAGAACAAACAAATCAAATCAATCAAAGAACACACAATGAGCCGAAGATCGTGTCCGCTCAACAGCGTTCGAGTTTGGACCCTCTGTAAATTATGAGCTTTAACTCATCAACTAAGCTATTTTTAACTTTTTTTAGTCGGTTTAATAAAATTTAAGTTGAAATTACTTTTAACGTTCAAGTTTTTTTTTTTACAGTCATATCTGACAAAGTGCTTGATTTTCTACACATCTCAAAATTTTTAAGTGGTATGAACTTAAGTCACTTTATCTTAAAAAAATATATGGCGACATATGGTTTTACATTGCTTTAACTCATCAACTAAGCTATTTTTAACTTTGTTTAAGATTCAACTAATTTTTAAGTCAGTTTAATTTACGTTGAAATTACTTTAACGTTCACGTTTTTACAGTAATATCTGACAAAGTGCTTGATTTTCTACACATCTCAAAAGGTTTAAGTAGAATCAACTTAAGTGACTTTATCTTAAAAAAATTATGTAATCAATAAATTATGACGACATGTTTTTACAATGCTTTAACTAAGCAATTTTTTAACTTTTAAGATTCAACTGATTTTTAAGTCAGTTTAATAAACATTAAGTTGAAATTACTTTAAAGTTCAAGTTTTTTTACAGTCATATCTGACAAAGTGCTTGATTTTCTACAGATCTCAAATTTTTTAAGTAGAATTAACTTAAGTCACTTTATTTTAA
>NC_090172.1:525000-610000 GCF_024679245.1 Pseudorasbora parva | reverse complement strand
TCTTAAAGAAAAATGATTGACTAATCTCATTACTGATCAAAAGTAGTTATTTAGTCAATTAATGTTATTTTGCTTGTATTCTCTTCCCACAGTTTTATTGAGTGAATATAGCGTATTACTTTTACAGTGCAATAAACACTTCATTAGGAACTCCTCTTTTCAAATATATTCATACTTTTTGTTTAAAATAAACTCTTCTCCGAGCTGATATGCGAGAGAAGAATGAGTGTGGATTTAAAGGTTAACGTCACACAGCATTAACTTCTGGAGCAGTTTGAGCTCCAGTAGCTCGTCTGTTTGATCGGACCCCACGGGCCAGCCTTCGCTCCCCACGGTCATCAGTGAGCCTTGGCCGCCCATGACCCTGTGGCCGGTTCTCCACTGGTCCTTCCTTGGAGCACTTTTGATAGATACTGACCACTGCAGACCGGGAACAGCCCACAAGAGCTGCAGTTTTGGTGATGCTCTGACCCAGTCGTCTAGCCGTCACAATCTGGCCAAACTCGCTCAAATCCTTACGCTTGCCCATTTCTCCTGCTTCACACACATCAACTCTGAGGACTAAATGTTCACTTGCTGCCTAATATATCCCACCCACTAACAGGAGATGAAGAGATCATCAATATGAAAGCTATACTTTTCATTTATAATAATTGTTTATTTAAAGGCCTGACAATCTACAATACACCCAAACATGAGATCTCACACATTGCCTTTAGGGGGCGCTATTGTGCTCGTTTGTGCATGTACAATAAAAATAACCAATTTATTGTTCATTGTTATTGTATTTATCTTGACTGATTGTACAACAGCAGTGCTGTGAGAAAGACCAACACACTTTGATTGTGCTTTACTGTGTTATAATACACAGAATAAAACGAGGATGTGAATTAGATCAGCCTCCTTCAGTGGCCAGATGCTGAATTTCATTTGGAAATGAAGCTTGGATTAGATATCTGTCAAAGCCCAACATCATCAGGCAAATTACAACTTAAAGAAAGATAACGAACGGATTTTGTTGGCATGACTGACCCTTTTGAGGAAAAAGTACTATCCAAACTTTTAATTCGTTAATGCTTTGTAATAAAGGCCGAAGTTTGGTTTCAAAGAAGAGGATTATTTGTCACAATATCCCAAAACAGACGCTAAATATGGAACCTGCAGTCTCAGAGCTTTCCGTCGATGTGTGTGTTGTTAACATTAGAAAAGGTTTTGATTATATAATAGCGTTAACATAAACTAGCATGGTGCTAGCATGTTTTAACATGTACCTATCACGATTTAGCACATTGCTAACAGGTTTTAACAAGTTGTTAGCATTTTTATGGCATCATTGTTAGCATAGCACAGTGTTAGCATTTTTTAACATGTAGCTATCGTGATTTATCACAAAATGAATAGGTTTCTAACCGTGCAACCCGTTATTCCAGAGACCAGAGACTCAGTGTCTTTATTTCACAGAACAATTAATTAAAATTAACAGATGTGGCAAAGAATGCTAGATATGCAATGCAATGTTAGATCTGTGCATTCGCTCTTAAAGTGACAGTAGCCCAATAAACCTGCGTCTGTTTGTGCCATTGATGTGAATACAACAACAAAAGAAAGACGTGTGTGTGGCGTGAAGGCTCTTAAAGCTGCAGTTTTGGTTCATGAGCTCATCAATCCTTCAAACTGACTCTAGGACAGTGATGTGTGTGTGTGTGTGTGGGGGGGGGGGGGGGGTAATTTTTTTGTGAAATATGTGGACATTACCCATGTCCCCACTTTTCAAAAGCCTTACTGTATAAATCATACAGGAGTTTTTTTTTCAAGTAAAAATGCAGAATGTTTCCTGTGATGGGTAGGTTTAGTGTGTGTGTGTGTGTGTGTGTGTGTGTGTGTGTGTGTGTGTGTGTGTGTGTGTGTGTGTGTGTGTGTGTGTGTGTGTGTGTCAGGCTCCAGCACAGACATATCAAACAATTTCTATCTTTATCCCAAACATGTCTTGGATATTTTCCCAGCATCAGCGCGCTCGCTCGGGGATCTGGAGCCGGCGCCGAGACTCCTGTAAAGGGTTAAATATAGAGACGCGCATTCCAGCCGAATATCAGCACATGAGGCTCCTTCTGCAGCGTTTGGACTGCTTTACACACTTCATAAGCTCCTCACGAGTTCTCAGCTGCTCAAAACACATCATGAACACTTTTGGGGGATTCCGATACATCATAACACACTCTTCTTTTGTTTGGTAACTTTAGGTTCTGTGTTTAAAAAAACGACAGTGTGAACGCTAAGTCAAGCAGGACTAAATTAATCAATTTTATTGATATTATACTAGTATGCTTTCAGTGTCTATGCAGTTTCTTCCTATAGTGATTCATGCAGAGATGAACACAGAATTTGATGGTAATACTTTCCTACGAAGCCTGAATTCATAATGCAAAATAAGTGCATTCATAATGCCTTATAATGCCTCATAACAACCTTATAATATGTTGTGGCATCTTATAACAACATATCATAACAATCAGATGAAGTCTGAACTGATAATGCATCATAAGGGTATACATAATGCATTATAATGTCTTATAAACAACCTTGTAATATTTTTGTCATCTTATATATAATCATAACAACAGTTACAATACCTTATAACACTTACTTGTGGTTATAACATTTAAGAGTACAATGCATTAACACTAGATGAAGTCGGAATTCATTATGCATCATAAAGGTATTCATAATGCATTATAATGCACTCATAGTGCCTTATAAACAACCTTATAATATGTTGTCATCTTATATATAATCACAACAACAGTTACAATACATAATAACACTTACTTGTGGTTATAACATTTAAGAGTACAATGCATTAACACCAGATGAAGTCTGAATTGGTAATACATCATAAGGGTATTCATAATGCATTATAATGCCTTATAAAAACGTATAATATGTTGTGTCATCTTATATAAAATCATAACAACAGTTACAATACATTATAACACATACTTGTGGTTATAACATTTAAGGGGACAATGCCAAATAAAGTATGAATTCATAATGCATCATAAGGGTATTCATAATGCATTATAATGCCTCATAAACAACCTTATAATATGTTGTCATCTTATAAATAATCATAACAACAGTTACAGTAGTTATAATACAAGTTATAATACAATGCATTATAACTACAGATGAAGTCTGAATTGATAATACATCATAAGGGTATTCATTATGCATTATAATGCCTTATAAAAAACGTATAATATGTTGTGTCATCTTATATAAAATCATAACAGCTACAATACATTACAACAGGTACTTGTGGCTATAACATTTAAGAGTACAATGCATTAAAACCAGATGAAGTCGTAATTGATAATACATCATAAGGGTATTCATTATGCATTATAATGCCTTATAAAAAACGTATAATATGTTGTGTCATCTTATATAAAATCATAACAGCTCCAATACATTATAACACGTACTTGTGGCTATAACATTTAAGAGTACAATGCATTATAACACCAAATAAAGTATGAATTCACAATGCATCCTAAGGGTATTCATAATGCATTATAATGCCTCATAAACAACCTTATAATATGTTGTCATCTTATAAATAATCATAACAACAGTTACAATACATTATACTACTTACTTGTGGTTATAACATTTAAGAGTACAATGCATTAACACCAGATGAAGTCAGAATTCATAATGCATCATAACGGTATTCGTAATGCATTATAATGCATGCATGCGTAATACACAACGTGTTGAATCATCTCATGAATTATTGTAAAAACAGGATTAATACCAGTTACAATGCATTATAACACCAGATGAAGTCTGCATTATAATGCCTTAAAAACAACCTTATAATATGTTGCATCATCTGATAAATAATCATAACAACAGTTACAATATATTATAACACTTATTTCTTGTTATAACTTTTAGGAGTACAATGCATTATAACACCAGGTGAAGTCTGCATTCATAATGCATCATGAGGATATTCTTAATACATTATAATACATGCATAATGCCTTATAAATGACCTTATAATGTGTATCATCTCATGAATAATCATAATAACATTACTTGTTAGATTTGGTGAAGCCTTGTAATATTACAGTGTTTATGAATAAAACATGATTTGCATTGTGAATGTATTGCACTTTTCCACACAGCTTTGATTTCACCTCAATGTCTTATAACCTCTTACGGCTGTTTATAAGAAGACTTCACGTAAAGCATGAGCTCATAATAAAGCTTTAGATCTTTATAAGAAGACTTTATCAGCACTCCTAATATGATACTGTGCACATCTGACGTAAACAATATAAAGATATGAAACTATGGGATGTACATTATAACTTAAGTGGATAAAATCATGTTCGTTGTGTGTTATAAATCAAACTCTTAGTAGTTATAATCACAAGTAGGTAAATATTATTAATGTTGTTAGGGTTATTCATGAGATGACACAACACATTATAAGGTCATGAATAAGGCATTATGAATGCAGGCTTCATCTGGTGTTATAATGCATTACTCTTAAACGTTATTACCACAAATATGTATTATAATGTATTATAGTCGTTGTTATGATTATTTATCAGATGATACAACCCATAAGGTTGGTCATAAAGCTTATTATAATGCATTAAGAAAACCCTTATGAGGCATTATAAATACAGGCATCATCTGGTGTTATAATGCATCACTCTTAAAAGTTATTATCACAAATAAGTCATTGTTTTAATGTATTGTATCTGTTGTTATGATTATTTATCAGATGATACATAATCATAAGGTTGTTTAAAAGACATTATAATGCATTAAGAAAACCCCTATGATGAATTATGAATAATCTGGTGTTATAATGCACTACTCTAACATGTTATTACCACAAATAGTCAAGTCAACTTTATTTATGTAGCGCTTTTTATAAAGTCCGATTGCTTTAAAGCAACTTCACAGTGTTAACAGGAAAATAATGCAACAACATTTGATTTGAGATGTCATCAGATACTTTCAAAAAAGGTTAGTATTATTATGATACAACGTATCAGATCAGATGATACAACATATTATAAGGTTGTTTATAAGGCATAATAATGCATTAATAATACCCTTATGATGCATTATTAATCCAGGGATCATCTGGTGATATAATTTTTTACTCTTAAAAGTTATAACCAGAAATAGGCGAGTATTATAATGTTTTGTAACTCTTATTATTATTTATCATGATACAATACATTGTATGTTTTTTTTATATAAAGCATTAGGAATACCCTTATGATGCATTATTAATGCAGGCATCATCTGATGTTATAATTGCATCACTCTTAAAAGTTATAGAAATAGGTATTATTATGTTTTGTAACTGTTGTTATGCTTATTTATCAGACGACACAACACATTGTACGTTTTTTATTTATTTTTATAATGCATTATGAATACCCTTACGATGCATTATGAATGCAGGCATCATCTGGTGTTATAATGTGTTACTCTTAAATGTTATAACCAGAAATAGGCAAGTATTAAAATGTTTTGTAACTGTTATGATTATTTATCAGATGATACAACATATTATGCAGTTGTTTATAACGCATAACGAAAACCCTTTATAACAGGCGTCATAGAAAGTGTTGTTATATCATTTTCAACGTTACCCTGTTGTGTTTTCATTGGTAAGATATTGATAGCGATACTGAGAAGTCTTTATTCGTACATAAATCTAGCGGGCTCACACACACACACACACACACACACACACACACACACACACACACACACTCAGAGCAGCGAGCCCAGCCCTGGATGGAGAGATTATGAGGGAGAAAAGATTAGGCTAATGAAGTCTGAAGCAGTGGCTCAAAATAACTTCAGCCATCTCCATCGCAGGACTCTTCTTCAGATACAGCGCTTATGCCAGAGAAAATGGTCGCGTTAATTTGCTCAAAATCAGGACCCCGGTGAGTGTTTACCATCTTTATGACTGCTCGTCTCGTGCTGTGTTAACACCTGTAAAGATGCATTCGTTTAGAAAATATATGAAAGTAATAATAACAGGAAAATAATAATTATAAATCCAGTCCTTCCGATTATCAAAATTTACATTGGATTATTTTTAAATTAATATAGAGGCCTATCGTAGTTTACCTTTTAAAGAACGCCTTTTCCACATAAACTCAAGAAGTTCTGTGTAATATTGTTTATTGTTCGATAATTTCTTTTCTTTTGATTAAAGAAAGATTATTATATAGACATTCCTCCTCGCTTGAGGCATTGGTGTGTTGGTAATATTTAGATAACCGTGATTATTTGAGCATAATCCAGACCTGTTGACGCGTAAACAACACCTGCCGTTAAAGCTGTCGACGGCACAAACACACAGAGCGATAATAGATCTAATGCTGGGTGGAGAATATGCCACTACAAAACTTATTTGTAATGTGGTTGAAAACATTATCCAAGATGTTTCTGGTTCTGGATTCTGATTGGCCGAGAGCTGTGTGATATTCCCTCCGCGCGGCGACTGTCATGGCGGATTTTCCGGAATGTAGTTTTAATAGTTTTTTTATAGGTGAGAATGTAGTTCTTTAGATCTGGATTACAAAACCAGTCCTATTTTTTTACTTATTTATTATTGATTCATTGATACATCATCCTAAAGCTGAATAAAAACTATTTCCATTGATGGTTTGTTAGCGCAATATTTGTGTTTTACTATTATTAACTATTTCACTCCAAAAAATGCTTTCCTTACTCAGTATTTTTGTCTTGTTTCGAGTCCAAATATCTAAAAATTCTTACATTAAGAAACATTTACTAGACAAGCAACAGTGTTTGTCTTGTTTTGGGGGAAAATAACTCAGTTTTTGCTTAAAATAAGATAAATAATCTGCCAATGGGGTGAGAAAAATAATCCTGTTTTCTGTTTGAATTAAGATTATTTGTCTCACCCCATTTACTTTTGCTTGTCTAGTAAATACTTCTTGTTTTAAGAATTTTAGATGTTTGGACTAGAAACAAGACAAAAATACTGAGGAAGAAGAGGATTTTTTGCAGTGCAGGATCGTGGCTTTGAAATCGAGTGCATTAGGGCTTATTCTTCCACACTGTCAGTATTAAACACTATAACGCCTCAAATGTGCCTTTTTCTTTTTCTTCTTTTTTGTTGTTGGCCATAATCAGTGACAGTACACATTAATAATGTGCTGCGTCTCTTCCCGTAGGATGCGGTGAGCTCGTGGAGATGAGTGAAGCTCCAGCGGTGCGGAAGGCTCAGGCCCAGTCCACGGCCAGCGGTCACACTCACGTGACATCTCGGCACGCGTGCATCCCTGAGCCTGGGCCATCCAAACGCGTGTGCTTTTATAAAAGCGGAGATGCGCAGTTCAGCGGCCTGCCTGTGGTCATCAACAGCCGCACCTTTAAGACCTTCGAGGCTCTGCTGGACAGCCTATCGAAGCGCGTGCCTCTGCCGTTCGGCGTGCGGACCATCACGACCCCTCGCGGGCTGACGGCGGTGCGATCGCTGGAGCAGCTTCAGCACGGGCACTCCTACATCTGCTCCGACCGCAAAACCGTCAAGCCCATCGACCTGGAGCGGGCGCGCCGGAGACCGCCCCCATGGTACCACACCCGGCCCCTGAGCGCGCGGAGCATGGCCTGGCACACACACACACACACTCCGGCTCAGCACGTGCTACACACACCGAAGCGGCTGGTGCTGTTCCGTAACGGCGAGCCAGAGCTCAAACACACACTCACGCTGCACAGGAGGACCCCCTACTCCTTCCACACACTGCTGGATCATATCTCGGAGATCATGCACTTCCCTGTGCTCAGGCTACACACTCCGCACGGCCGACGGGTGAGCAGCAGCTCTTTACTTCTATTGCTCTTTATTTGAATTGGGTCCTGAAAGCTTTAAATATTGCAGAACTTCAGGACTCAAACAGAACATAATGATTGTTTCCCGACTGGTTTCCCAAACACCCCCACCCGTATTCTCTATACACTCTAAAAATGCAAAAGTTGGGTTGAAAATGGACAAACCCTGCAATTGGGTTGTTTTAACTCAGTGTATAGGTTGTTTTCTGCAAAAATATAACCCAATCACTGAGTTAAAACAACCCAATTGCTGGGTAAAAACAACCCAATCACTGAGGTAACCCAACCCAACCACTGAGTTAAAACAACCCAATCACTGAGTTAAACCAACCCAATCGCTGAGTTAAACAACCCAATCACTGAGTTAAACCAACCCAATCACTGAGTTAAACCAACCCAATCGCTGAGTTAAAACAACCCAATCACTGAGTTAAACCAACCCAATCGCTGAGTTAAAACAACCCAACCACTGAGTTAAACAACCCAATCGCTTAGTTAAACCAACCCAATCGCTTAGTTAAAACTACTCATTCACTGAGTTAAAACAATGCATTCACTGGGGTAAAACCACCCAATCACTGAGTTAAAACAACCCAATCACTGAGTTAAACCAACCCAATCACTGAGTTAAACCAACCCAATCGCTGAGTTAAACCAACCCAATCGCTGAGTTAAACCAACCCAATCGCTGAGTTAAACAACCCAATCACTGAGTTAAAACAACCCAATCACTGAGTTAAAACAACCCAACCACTAAGTTAAAACAACCCAACCACTGAGTTAAACCAACCCAATCGCTGAGTTAAACCAACCCAATCGCTGAGTTAAACAACCCAATCACTGAGTTAAAACAACCCAATCACTGAGTTAAAACAACCCAATCACTGAGTTAAAACAACCCAACCACTGAGTTAAAGCAACCCAATCGCTGAGTTAAACCAACCCAATCGCTGAGTTAAACCAACCCAACCACTGAGTTAAACCAACCCAATCGCTGAGTTAAAACAACCCAACCACTGAGTTAAACCAACCCAATCGCTGAGTTAAACCAACCCAATCGCTGAGTTAAACAACCCAATCACTGAGTTAAACCAACCCAATCGCTGAGTTAAAACGACTTATTCACTGAGTTAAAACAATGCATTCACTGGGGTAAAACCACCCACTCACTGAGTTAAACCAACCCAATCACTGAGTTAAAACAACCCAATCACTGAGTTAAAACAACCCAACCACTGAGTTAAACCAACCCAATCGCTGAGTTAAACCAACCCAATCGCTGAGTTAAACCAACCCAACCACTGAGTTAAACCAACCCAATCACCAGGTTAAACCAACCCAATCGCTGAGTTAAAACAACCCAACCACTGAGTTAAACCAACCCAATCGCTGAGTTAAACCAACCCAATCGCTGAGTTAAACCAACCCAATCACCAGGTTAAACCAACCCAATCGCTGAGTTAAAACAACCCAACCACTGAGTTAAACCAACCCAATCGCTGAGTTAAACCAACCCAATCGCTGAGTTAAACCAACCCAATCGCTGAGTTAAACCAACCCAATCGCTGAGTTAAACCAACCCAATCGCTGAGTTAAACCAACCCAATCGCTGAGTTAAAACAACCCAACCACTGAGTTAAACCAACCCAATCGCTGAGTTAAACCAACCCAATCGCTGAGTTAAACCAACCCAATCGCTGAGTTAAACCAACCCAATCGCTGAGTTAAACCAACCCAATCGCTGAGTTAAACCAACCCAATCACCAGGTTAAACCAACCCAATCGCTGAGTTAAACCAACCCAACCACTGAGTTAAACCAACCCAATCGCTGAGTTAAACCAACCCAATCGCTGAGTTAAACCAACCCAATCGCTGAGTTAAACAACCCAATCACTGAGTTAAAACAACCCAATCACTGAGTTAAAACAACCCAATCACTGAGTTAAAACAACCCAACCACTGAGTTAAACCAACCCAATCGCTGAGTTAAACCAACCCAATCGCTGAGTTAAACCAACCCAACCACTGAGTTAAACCAACCCAATCGCTGAGTTAAAACAACCCAACCACTGAGTTAAACCAACCCAATCGCTGAGTTAAACCAACCCAATCGCTGAGTTAAACAACCCAATCACTGAGTTAAACCAACCCAATCGCTGAGTTAAAACGACTTATTCACTGAGTTAAAACAATGCATTCACTGGGGTAAAACCACCCACTCACTGAGTTAAACCAACCCAATCACTGAGTTAAAACAACCCAATCACTGAGTTAAAACAACCCAACCACTGAGTTAAACCAACCCAATCGCTGAGTTAAACCAACCCAATCGCTGAGTTAAACCAACCCAACCACTGAGTTAAACCAACCCAATCACCAGGTTAAACCAACCCATTCACTGAGTTAAAACAACCCAATCGCTGAGTTAAACCAACCCAACCACTGAGTTAAAACAACCCAACCACTGAGTTAAACCAACCCAATCGCTGAGTTAAACCAACCCAATCGCTGAGTTAAACCAACCCAATCGCTGAGTTAAACCAACCCAATCGCTGAGTTAAACCAACCCAATCGCTGAGTTAAAACAACCCAACCACTGAGTTAAAACTACTAACTACTTGCATCATTACTGAGTCACGTGTAAAACAGGACGAGACACCAATGCTGGTGTTGACATGCCAGCTTCACATCGTAACTGGGATCCAGTCATATATTCCCAGTGTTTTGTGTGATTAGAGTGATGGCCATGTCAGGGGTGGATCTGCTGCGAGTTAGCCGACCCAGTGTGAGCATAAATAGCCTTTACAGAATGAAGAAGACCTGCTGCCTGCTCACGCTAAGCCTCTTTACTCCTTCATCCTATTACACTGCACTGCAATCTGGGATACAGCACATAAGGGACCAGAGGCAGAGCATATAGACCACCTAACCAGCGTTATCAATAATGATAACCTGAAGAGTTCTGAAGAGCAAGATTGCAATTTATGATTGATATTGAAGTGCACATTCAATGAAATAACCTAGTTCTATATACACCAATCAGGCATAACATTATGAGCACTGACAGGTGAAGTGAATAACACAGATGATCTCTTCATCACCTGTTAGTGGGTGGGATATATTAGGCAGCAAGTGAACATCTCACATCCATGTGGATGTTACTTTGACACGCTCCACCTACCTAAGCATTGCTGAGACCATGTTCAGCCTTTCATGGAAACGGTATTCTGGTGGCTGTGGCTAAGTTTGATGTGTTGACTCCAAATTCAATTGTTGTATATTCTCAACACTTGGTCGGGAGCCCTCAGCGTCACTAGTTTACGCCCTTTAGAATCATTTTTAGACGTGCAGGTCATTTCAATAAGAAACCTTTGGCCACATACACATCTCTTGTTGCCTTGGAAAGATGCAGCCTCTGAATTGGGACGTAGCTAATGTTTAAATGTGTTGAAAATCTCACCCGACATATCAATAATGGCAATCATCATGATAACATTATATATTGGGCTATAGTCTTGCCATTATTGATATGTCGGGTGAGATTTTCAACACATTTAAACATTAGCTACGTCCCAATTCAGAGGCTGCATCTTTCCAAGGCAACAAGAGCAATCCTCCATAGGCTAGACCATCCCTCGCTTTGACCTTTGGGACTCAGAATTGGGACACAGCTATTGCTACCAGAAGAAGCGTTACTGCTCTGATTGTGAAATACCATTGGCTCAAGTGTGTCTCGTGACTCATCGTGTCATTCTAAAGTTTGATATACACTCACCTAAAGGATTATTACATATTATCACATGGCAGCTGCTTCAGTGCATTTAGGGGTGTGGTCCTGGTCAAGACGATCTCCTGAACTCCAAACTGAATGTCAGAATGGGAAAGAAAGGTGATTTAAGCCGTTTTGAGCGTGGCATGGTTGTTGGTGCCAGACGGGCCGGTCTGAGTATTTCACAATCTGCTCAGTTACTGGGATTTACACACACAACCATTGCTAGGGTTTACAAAGAATGGTGTGAAAAGGGAAGAGCATCCAGTCTGCAGCAGTCCTGTGGGAGAAAATGCCTTGTTGATGCTCGAGGTCAGAGGAGAATGGGCCGACTGATTCAAGCTGATAGAAGAGCAACTTTGACTGAAATAACCACTCGTTACAACCGAGGTATGCAGCAAAGCATTTGTGAAGCCACAACACACACAACCTTGAGGCGGATGGGCTACACCAGCAGAAGACCCCACCGGGGACCACTCATCTCCACTACAAATAGGAAAAAGAGGCGACAATTTGCACAAGCTCACCAAAATTGGACAGTTGAAGACTGGAGAAATGCTGCCTGGTCTGATGAGTCTCGATCTCTGTTGAGACATTCAGATGGTAGAGTCAGAATTTGGCGTAAACAGAATGAGAACATGGATCCATCATGCCTTGTTCCCACTGTGCAGGCTGGTGGTGGTGGTGTAATGGTGTGGGGGATGTTTTCTTGGCACACTTTAGGCCCCTTAGTGCCAATTGGGCATCGTTTAAATGCCACGGCCTACCTGAGCATTGTTTCTGACCATGTCCATCCCTTTATGACCACCATGTGCCCATCCTCTGAGGGCTACTTCCAGCAGGATAATGCACCATGTCACAAAGCTCCAATCAATTTAAATTGGTTTCTTGAACATGACACTGAGTTGACAGAACTAAAATGGCCGCCATAGTCCCCAGATCTCTACCCAATAGCATCTTTGGGATGTGGAGGAACGGGAGCTTCGTGCCCTGGATGTGCATCCCACAAATCTCCATCAACTGCAAGATGCTCTCCTATCAATATGGGCCGACATTTCTAAAGAATGCTTTCAGCAGCTTGTTGATCAATGCCACGGAGAATTAAGGCAGTTCTGAAGGAGAAAGGGTCAAACACAGTATTAGTGTGTGTTCCTAATAATCCTTTAGGTGAGAGTATCTTCCGAATGAGATATGACTGCATGGGTTCATGGAGCAGTGTCATATTCAGTGATGAAAACAGTCCACTCTGTTCTTCATATAATGATAGAATGGCTTCAGAAGAACAGGAGTTGGTCAGTTTTTGCACTGTTTGCAAATACCAGTGACTGTTTTTTTATTGGTTTGTTGCATGTTTTCTGATGTATGTAATGTATGCATGCATGTATGTATGTATGTATGTAATGAGTCCTTCCAATGATTAGGGCAGGGGTGCTCCAACATATCTATATTTAATTACTAATGTTTGATCTCTGCGTTGTTGACACATTGTCATAGGTGGACGGGCTTCCTGCATTGATCTTATGCTCTGGGGTTTTGGTGGCCACTGGCCGAGAACCCTTCAAAAAAAGCAATTATGATGTCCAGAAGTCTTCTCCACCAACGTGGCAACCAGCTAAAAGATTGGGAC
Source organism: Pseudorasbora parva (assembly GCF_024679245.1). Classification (NCBI taxonomy): domain Eukaryota; kingdom Metazoa; phylum Chordata; class Actinopteri; order Cypriniformes; family Gobionidae; genus Pseudorasbora; species Pseudorasbora parva. The sequence continues at coordinate 596,692 of NC_090172.1, read as the reverse complement.
GGCGGTGGCCAACAACCAGTAAGTTGATTTATTTTACTTTTATGAGCTCAGTACAGAACAGAACTGCTGCAGAAACTTTGCATATATTCAATACTTTAAAACCAGCCTGGTCTCATTGGAAAAACTTACCTGTGTCAATGTTTTTGAAAACCACAAAATACGTACCAATATGTCATATCCTGACATTTTCCAAGTGAAATGTCCACAGGGTGGCGCTAAAAGCTTAGTTTTTTCCCGGAACAGATGTGCGTGAATCTGGCATGTTTTGCTACGTTGGTTTTTTAATGTACACCCACACTAAACCCTAAATCTACCCGATAGTGTTAACAAAAGCAAATAATAAGGTTGGTATCTATATCATTTTAGCTTCTTAGCATTTTAGCTTGTGTTGTGAACTCGACTTTTATCATCACTTGTTTCTCACAGGAATTGTTCCCAAGCTTTCAGCATCGTACGCATTTGTACGCATCTGCACCAGATGAGCTATTGAGTGAGGTTGGCATGTCAGAAAAGCTGAACATATGGAGCTGGTTAAGGGACGCAAACTCCAAAATGTATTCGTTTACAAATCATGGACTATGGTAAAAAATAAAAAATAAACGATAAAAAAATGCTGTTATACTGCCTCTAGTGTTCTTTTCTGCTGGAAACTGCAGTGATATATACATATTGGTACGTATTTTGTGGTTTACAAAAACGTTGCCATAGGTACATTTTGCCAATGAGACCAGGCTGTTTAAAACATTTGTCTTATATGTTACACTGCATGCCAAGATAATCTATTACTGAGACTGTCTTGGAGCAAGTGCTGAGCCATTCATATCTACTGTAATACCTAGACCGACCTACATTCTTCAATATGGATTATAGTATGCTCTCTCTAATCTGTGTTCCTATTTTTCTCCCTTGCATTGCTTTACTGCTGTCCTGACTTCAAACAACTCTTCATCTGTCTACAACATTACAAAGGAAAAAAGAAATCCCACAACGGCAAATCTTTTCCCTTCTCCCTATCCTCAGAACGCTACATTGTGAATCAAATACAAAGCAGTTTGCCCGGAAGTATGTGTGATTTTCCAGGCAACCCAAATGGCTCTGTGGAAGCGGCTCCTAGACACCATCTTGAGTCAGTTTCTGAAACAGAAATAATCCCTAGTCTGGATGGCGAGAGAGAGGACGACACGCAAATGCCCCCTGATGATGACATCGAGAAATCCTTTCGAGTCAACCAAGATGGAAGTATGACGGTAGAAATGAAGGTACGCCTCACTATTAAAGAGGAGGAGACGATACATTGGACCACCACAGTCAGTCGTTCCAATGTGTGCAATCAATTTATAGCACCCACCATTCCCTGTCCTGACCTGGATGCTAATTTACCTGACAACTTTCCCCCTCAAAATGATCCTGTTCCCATAGAGGACAGCGAAAGTAACCCCAATGAAAGCAAGCTCAATGGGTGTGCTGCAAACATGGAGTTAGAGCAGCTTCCTTGCCCCCACTTGCACAAACAAGGCTCCATCAAGAGCATCGGTGATACAGAAATTCATAAGAACTCTTCATACTCTTACATGGAAGATCTGGTCAATGGAGAAGTGAAGCAAAACCACCCCGTTCCCAAACCTCGGTGCTCTCTTCCCTCTGATACGAACACCAACACACAGCTACAGTCCAATGACTACAGATCTTTAGAGGTCCTCCAGTTCCAGGACAACCAGAATAAGACAATATTACACGTCTATGAAGAGCAAACTTGCCAAGAGAACTTCTCAGGCAATGCCCAACATGGCTATATAGCATCTTCTGCAGTATCTTTAGGTAAAACGTTCCAGTCCTCTAATGAAGACATGAAATCTGAGACTTTGGCAGCCATCAGATGTCAGTCAATTGGGAAACAAGATATACTCTCCCCAATGTCTTCCACCTACAAAACAAGCACCTCCTCAACACAAAGGGCAATGGTGTTGGAAACGCCAGCTACGGCATCCCTAGAAGCCTCGGTATCTAGAGCAGTTCTTACTGTTAATACAACCACAAAGAGGAAGTCTGTGAGAGTAATAGTGAAAAAGAATCACTTGTTTAAGTCTGCTAATCCACAAAGAAAGCAGAGAGATAAAAAAGATGACATCTTGAAAGAAATAAAGAAAATAAGAGCTGATATATTGAGTCAGAAAGGAGCTATGAGGCACCTCAGAGCAAAAGCTGCTCAAAAACTACTGAAAAGGAGAAATAATAGTGACAGTGGACTAAAGCCTCAAACAGAGTGTGTTCAAAAGACGACAGATAACCCGAGCCCACAGATGATTGAAAAAGAACAAAACAACATTCAAGTGCAAACTGATAATTACAGTCTGCCAATGGAAAACATGCATAATAAAGGCACAATGACACAGCAAACATCAGAATATGTCGAACTCTGGCTACAATCTCAAGCAACTCCAGTGCACTCCTGTTTAGAAGCTATACCCAAAAATAACACAATGGCAAAAGCATCACTGTTCAATTACCAATCTAAGACAATACAACCATCAACAAAGGACACATTTGATGAGAAGGGGATCCATGTATATTCTCCAAACACCAACAAGAAAGCACTTTTAGACAAACAAAGTGATCACGTAACAAAAGCAATTGGAAATCAAAAGATTTCTGAGCTAATAAGTAAGAGCCACTCGTATGGCACTGTGAGGAGGACCCTTGAAACCCAAACAAAGCCTCTAACAGAACTGATAGATATGCAGGCACAGAAATTCTACACCGTTAAAATGGCTGTAAGGCCCGATATGAAGCCAGTACTTGATCAGCTTTGCTGTTCCATTCAGTCACTTCGTGAGATCACACAACACAAGCGGTCGCTATGTTTGAAAACGTCCAAATCTCTGCCAGATTTTTTTTGGTACTTGGCATCTACGTTTAGCTCTTCCTCCAGGGTACTCTTTGCTTTTCTGTCTGTCATGACTTTAAAGGATGGTTTAAGCCATTTAAATACATGTTGTCAGACTGAGACCAATCTAAGCAGTTCTGAGGCAATGCTAATGCTACAGTCTCTAAAGGAATTGGCAGTAATAGAGGATGCAGAGCATCTACGGTCAAGTCTATCTGACCTTTACAACTCAGCATCTCTTCAGCTGCTTCAGAACTGGAAGGGCTTCCAAGTATTGAGCAATAAAGCTAAAAGTACCACACCAGATACCAATGGGAGTGAGTCCAATCAAAGTTCAGAGGAGGAAGAACGTTCTATCCAAGTTCTGATGGAACATCTAGGCGTTCCCGAAAGGGTTCGAGAGGAGCTGGCAGCCCTCAACCATGTCGATGAAGAGTACATGATCTGCAATCCGATTGAAGGCTCTGACAAAGCTAGCAATTCCCTCCCAGAGATGAAAATGAATGACTCTATAGAGCAGATGGCTAGTCTCTCAGAGTTTGTGCTGGAAGATTACGTGAGCATGTATGTTAATTCAGTTATTGACAAAGCTATAAATGCACACCTTAAGAATAGTGACCATTCACAGGTTTTCACAGCAGGCTCACGGGCAAGACCTGATATGGACAATCTTGGGATCACTGAAAGATACCAAAAGGAAAATAAGAACTTTTACAACATTGAGGGAACTTTTCAGGGTGATGCAATATCTGTTTCAGATATCTCCGAGGATATGTCATCTAGTGAATCTAGCTTTGGGGCAGAAATGTGCCAAGAGATGGAGTTAAAGGGAACAGAATTGCAAGGAATGGAGCAAGGAAGACAAAAGCAACAAGAAGACACTGTAAAGAAACATGAGGAAAATGAAGAAAAACAATGGGAAATTGATGAGGGAAGAGGCACATGGGAAGAAAATAGTTCTGAAGTAGAGAAGACATTGAAAAAAGAAGAAGTGGTAAACGAGAGAGTAAAAGACACTGCTGACGAGGAAGGAACTAAATTATCAGAGGAGTCACTTGTTACCTACACAGGAATTGTTGAATCAAATATAGAAGAAGTGGATGAAATAGAAAATCAAGACTTGTGTATGGAAAGTGGGACTTATTCAGAAGAGGAACATGTGATTCTAGAAGCGCCAGAATGCTACACCGTCTACCAGGAGGACTTTGAGGAGACATCTGAAGGAGATGAGATTAGCTTTAAGGAAGAAAGAGCAAGCACTATTGCAGAGCTTATCAGCAGTCTACAAGAGCAGGACAAGTCTGTGAGTATGAGACCGTATAATACAGCTCAGACATTTGGCGAACAGCTCTTGAACCACATCAATGAACCAAATCTAGAGGCATCAAAGATCAACAAAGCCACAGATAGGGCATCAATGGATTCCATCTCATCTTCATTGGCATTCAGCTATGATTCCAAAAACATTGCTTTGGTGAAAGATTCAGAGGTACACATTCAGACTAACAGAGTGAAATCCATCAGAGACATGTTTCTGGCTAAGAACACGACAGATGTACAGCCGAGCAGCCCAAGTTCTGATTCTGCAGGATACCAATATGAAGACCACCAATCCTCAACACCCACAGAAGAATTGAGAGAAGAGAGAGATCCATGCAAGTTGTCCATTGCCAAGGGTTATGTAAAAAGAACTATTGAGCGGCTTTATGGGCAAGGCTCTAAAGGACCTGGTTCTGATGAGAACCGAAAAGAGAAAAAGAAAAGAGAAGGCCCTAAAGGTGCAAATGCCCCAAGGCTGCCCTCCATCAACGAGTCTCACACGAAAGTCATCCCAGATTTGTCATACTTTAATGCCACAAGCACAGGAGGCGGCTTCAACGAGCCAACGCATTGCATCACTCTGAATGCCAGGGTTGGCCAAAATGATGCAGTCCTAATTGATAAGGGTCGCTGGTTATGTAGGGAAAACCAAACAAGTCCGAAACCTCGTCCAGAAAATGAAGACACACCCAAGCATGTAAAGGAAAAAATTGGGTTGTCTGAGTCAGAGCAGGATTCTGGGAAAGAGAATATTCCATATTCCCTATTTGGCCATTTTCCTATAATGCCCGACAAGGATCCGACTTTGACAGAGCAAGGGGATAAAACAGGGAGGACATTCACCTACTTTCACCTTCCAAATGCCAATGATTCTGAGGTACAGCCAGATGAGCAAAAACCGGACACTCCAGAGGAGAGAACAGAGAACACGGTTAGTCCTCATACAGAGCCTCCTAAATCTTTGGCTGAAAAACACAGCATTGTAACCGTCTTCACATCGCCTTCCAATAAGGTGCATCCAATGACAGAAACTACACCTCCAGTAGTTACCCAGCCAACCAAAGGACAAAGCGCTGAGGTCACAAGACGCTCTGCAGAACCTGATGCACTGGAGATTCTCTACATGTTTTGTGGACAACACTGCCCCATTCTCTAAACTTGCTAAATAACTCATTTACACCAAATCCACCTTATAGTTCTCACCTCGACATTGGCAATGGCCACCAACATGAACCCAAACTGAAAAGAATAAAAGCTAGACTGGCTTTGGGCAAACTTTCATGTTCCTTAAAGAATTTGTCAAACAAAGTTTGGTGGGCATGAGATCGTACAGCTCTTACGGGCACTTGTGAAGGCAAGTCTCGACATGTTAAAGTAGGCTACTTTCATTAAAAGTACATATTAGGAATACTTTCAGCTGTGTTGCTAAGTGTCATGAGTAAACAATTGAATAGCTAACACTGTCTAGAGCAAACACTCACTCAAAATAAGGCCATCCAACGTATCCCATTCCAACTGTTTGAGTCTGTCTACACCAGACACAAAGTATTAACTGGTATATCAGTCTTACTGAATGGGTGCATAATGGTGTTGTATTGAAGTGTTCATTGTAGCGTTGCATCGCAATGCCTTGTTTGCTTTGACGTGTTCATGACCTTTTTATCTTTGAAGCTCTAAGTGTAGCGAACTGCAGTTTGCACTCCTTTAACCAAAACTGAATTTCTTTTCCCATTTAACGCGTCAATCATGTTCCTACAGCGGCTAAATACCCTCTGGCTCAGCCTGCTACAGTAGCCACGCCCCCACTCCCCACCTGCTACAGTAGCCACGCCCCCACTCCCCGCCTGCTACAGTAGCCACGCCCCCACTCTCCACCTGCTACAGTAGCCACGCCCCCACTCTCCACCTGCTACAGTAGCCACGCCCCCACTCTCCACCTGCTACAGTAGCCATGCCCCCACTTTCTGCCTGCTACAGTAGCCATGCCCCCACTCTCCACCTGCTACAGTAGCCACGCCCCCACTCTCCACCTGCTACAGTAGCCACGCCCCCACTCTCCGCCTGCTACAGTAGCCATGCCCCCACTCTACGCCTGCTACAGTAGCCATGCCCCCACTCTCCGCCTGCTACAGTAGCCACGCCCCCACTCTCCACCTGCTACAGTAGCCATGCCCCCACTCCCCGCCTGCTACAGTAGCCATGCCCCCACTCTCCACCTGCTACAGTAGCCATGCCCCCACTCTCCGCCTGCTACAGTAGCCACGCCCCCACTCTCCACCTGCTACAGTAGCCATGCCCCCACTCCCCGCCTGCTACAGTAGCCACGCCCCCACTCTCCGCCTGCTACAGTAGCCACGCCCCCACTTTCTGCCTGCTACAGTAGCCACGCCCCCACTCTCCGCCTGCTACAGTAGCCACGCCCCCACACTCCACCTGCTGTTCAGAAAGAAAGGCAGGTCTATAAGGCTATGAACTCATTTCTCACCTCTCTGTCCTCAGACAGACGGACTTGGAGTGAATGTCCAAATAAAGGTCATACCTGTCTTTTGCCCAAAGCATAGAACACATCCATGAGATTTCTATTCATCTAGCAGTGTATGTTTGTATGTTGTATGACCACGCTGCCTCTGACCACTAAGGGAAAGTTTGAGATATCACATTTATGTTAATATGTGTTTGTACAAACCTGATTCCAAAAAAGTTGGGGCACTGTACAAATTGTGGGGGGAAAAACAGAATGCAATGATGTGGAAGTTTCAAATTTCAATATTTTATCAGAAAACATAGATGACATATTACATTTGTAAACCGACAAAAAAATTGTCATTTTAAGGGAAAAATAAGTTGCATTTAAATTTCATGGCATCAACACATCTTAAAGTTGTGCCGTGGCCATGTTTCCCGCTGTGTGTCATCCTCTCTTCTGTTTATATCAGTCTGCAAACGTCTGGGCACTGAGGAGACGAGCTGCTCAAGTTTAGGAATAGGAATGTTGGCCCATTCTTGTCTAATACAGGCTTCTAGCTGCTCAACTGTCTTAGGTCTTCTTTATCGCATCTTCCTCTTTATGATGCGCCAAATGTTTTCTAATGGTGAAAGATCTGGACTGCAGGCTGGCCATCTCAGTGCCGGATCCTTCTTCTACTCAGCCATGATGCTGTAATTGATGCAGTGTGTGCTCTGGCATTGTCATGTTGGAGAATGCGAGGTCTTCCCTGAAAGAGACGCCGTCTGGATGGAGCAGATGTTGCTCTAGAACTTGGATAGACCTTTCAGCACTGATGGCCTTTCCAGATGTGTAAGCTGTCCATGCCACACACACTCATGAACCCCAGACCATCAGAGATCAGCTTCTGGACTGAGCGCTGAGAACAGCTTGGGTTGTCCTTGTCCTCTTTAGTCCGGATGACATGGAGACCCAGTTTTCCAGAAAGAACTTCACATGTTGATTCGTCTGACCCCAGAACAGTTTTCCACTTTGCCACAGTCCATTTTAAATGAGCCTTGGCCCAGAGGAGACGCCTGCGCTTCTGGATCATGTTTAGATACGGCTTCTTCTTTGACCTGTAGACTTTTAGCCGGCGACGGCGAATGGCGCGGTGGATTGTGTTCACCAATGTTTTCTGGAAGTATTCCTGAGCCCATGTTGTGATGTCCATTACAGTAGCATTCCTGTGTGTGCTGCAGTGCCGTCTAAGGGCTGAAGATCACGGCCATCCAGTTTGGTTTTGACCCTTGACCCTTACACTCAGAGATTGCTCCAGATTCTCTGAATCTTTGGATGATATTATGCTCTGTAGATGATGATAACTTCAAACTCTCTGCAGTTTTTCTAAGAGAAACTCCTTTCTGATATTGCTCCACTATTGTTCTCCGCAGCATTGGGGGAATTGGTGATCCTCTGCCCATCTTGCCTTCTGAGAGACACTGCCACTCTGAGAGGCTCTTTTTATACCCAATCATGTTGCCAGTTGACCTAATAAGTTGCACATTGGTCTTCCAGCTGTTCCTTATGTGAACATTTAACTTTTCCAGCCCCTTATTGCTGCCTGTCCTGACTTTTTGGGAATCGGGTTTGTGCATTATATTAATTGCAACAGTAGATTCATGCAGACTTGTGTTTATATTTCAGTCATTATAGGGTTTTTTCAAAGCAATGCCATAGAAGAACCAGTCCAGAACCTTTCGCTTAAAAAATTAAATGAGAATAATAATAAATATTAAATTACCTAAAATAACTTATTTCAATGGACCAGTTTAGAAATTTTACGATGTTTTCAACCCATGCCATGTGTGAAGTGGGGCATTAAAATGAAGTGTAACCACTTTTTTATACTATAAATAACCTATAGTGAAAATAGATGCCAATTAAGAACCTTTATTTATGAAATGTGTGTGAAAAAGCTCAATACAGTAAGACTGTTGTGTACGGTATAACACAAAAATTTGCACTGTTTTGTCAAAGGATTATTCCTCAAACAATGGCAGCTGATGTTTTTTAAAACTAAATGTAATGTGTTCAGTTAAACATTAGTTTATGTCCTGTTGTTCCCGAGATCTTTCTCTGCCGTCGACTGTAAATCCTCAGCAGTTTCCATTAAAATCTGAACTTTAAAGATTGAACTATTGTGTCTTGAATCCGTTTGATTTGTTCACATCTATTTAATCTATACTGCACACAATAACAAATTAAATGTTCATAATTATTTCGATGGTAAATATTCTTATTTTGATAAATGAAGTGAGTACATGGAATATTCATACTCTATATTTGAGATTAGTCTGCATGAGTATTTTGAAATGACTTTGTTGACGGTGAAGAGTAATTAGAGTATGAACATTTACTGGACACTTAAAGGGTTCAGCCACAAACGTAATGTCTGTCATTAACTCCTCCCCTTAATGTCGCTCCACACCCGTAAGACCTCCGTTCATCTTCACACACAGTTTAAGATATTTTATCAGGGTATGATTTTATCAACGGAGGTCTTATGGGTGTGGAACAACATTAGGGTGAGGAGTTAATGACAGACATTACGTTTGTGGCTGAACTAACCCTTTAAGGACAGACCGAGATGAAGGGCAAACAAACACCTGAAACAATCACTCTAATCAAAGGAAACTACAAACAGACTAAGATCAAAATAAAAACTGAACTAAAGTCCCGATGTTAGTTTAAACTGCTGTTTGGGGGATTTCATTGAACGGCACCAAAATCGTGTGTATTTAGACTATAGAAAATGTTAAATACGATTAATCTGAAATCCACCCTTCTGCTGGGATCAGGATAAGTTTAAATCAAAGTTATCCGAAGCTTACTAAAGTTGAACCCAATCTTGGTTTGTGCTCTAATCTGAATTCAGTCCTTTGCGGTTTTAATGAACCCATTGCCAACATATGCTCCAAACGCAAAGCCAAAATCCCATCAAATCACTTTTGAACAATCACAGAATCAACAAGTCAGGAAAAGACTGCAGACTTTTCTAAAAACAGACTTTATTACACAAATAAAAACCGTGTAAAACATTGAGCAGCTGTACGGTGCCTGACTGGCACAGATCATGAGCTGGGCTTCTTCCTCAGAGCCGAGGCCCTGACGGAGTTCCTGATGGAGCGGCACAGGCCTGAGGACGGCGGGGTCATGGACTCCCTGATGTTGAGCAGCAGATTACAGCGCGGACGCGATCCGGCGGCCATCTTAGCCTTCTCCTCACGCAGCCGCACGAGCTCCTGCTCTTTAGATAACACGTCGCTCTGCAGACCCTCGGATCTCTGCTCCTGTCAACACCGAACACGCAGAACCAGCACACGTTTAACCTTACAAAAGTCCATCCATCCATCATAACGAGCAGCTATCATTATAAAAGGCATACATACAGCACACTGCAAAAAATGCTTCTTACTTAGTAATTGTCTAAATATCCTTAAATCAAGAAGCATTTACTAGACAAGTAAAATGACAGTATTTCTGCTTGTTTTCTGGGGGGGTGGGGGGGTATCAAAATGGAGTTTTTGCTTAACGCAGGCAAAATGATCTGCCAATGGGGTGAGGAGAATAATCTTACTTCTGTTTGGGACGGAAACAAGAAACAAGATTTCAATCAGAAATAAGATTATTTCTCTCACCCCATTGGCAGATCATTTTGCCTGTTTTAAGCAAAAACTCTCTTCATTTAGATTTGATTTTCAACAAAACAAGAAAAAATATAGTGTGACATTTTACTGATCTAGTAAATGCATCTTGATTTAAGAATATTTAGATATTTGGACTGGAAACAAGACACGGAGTAAAGAGCGTTTATTGCAGTGCCGGTGTCCTCCGCATGTTCTAACCTGATTTGAGAGCCGGTTCTGCAGGTTTTGGACCTCTGCCAGTTTTTCCATATAGCTCTCTCCGGCTTCCTGAAGCGTCTCGTTTAACTCTCCGATCCGTCGCTCCAGAGACACGATCAGCTGAAATAGAGCAAACTCTGAGCTGCAGAACCAATCAAACGGCTGCAGAAACAGGTGTGTGTGTGTGTGTGTGTGTGTGTGTGTGTGTGTGTGTGTGTGTGTGTGTGTGTGTGTGTGTGTGTGTGTGTGGTTACCTCCTGCTTCTCAACACACATCTTCTCCACCGCACACTTCTCCTTGTAGAGCATCCTAAACCGTTCTGAAGTCGATTGATTTGAGAGATAAATTGATTTTACATATACATACACAACCCTCACAGATTCTTACATTTCCAAAAAAAAAATTAGTATGATTTATAAAAGGGGTTTTCCTCATGGGGACCAAAAAAAAACACTGCATATTATAAAGGCAATTTGATCAATAATGTAGCGGTCACTGTGTGTGTGTGTGTGTGTGTGTGTGTATAGATGTCAGAGTGCGGTGTGTGTGCTTGTAATTTTTGAAAGAAAAACTCAACGGCAAATCACAAATCCACCAAATGTGTGTATGAGTTTCGCTGACCTCTAATGGGGGAAGCCCAAACAATCTTACTGAGCGCTCATTTGAGATATCCTCAAATTTGAAACCGCTTTTTAGATGAAGGACTTAGTCTAGCAGTTTTAAATGTTTTAAAAAATATATATTTTTCATAAAATATTTATAAACCTATAACTTTTTTGACTTCAACAATAATCTGCCAAGAGACCAAATTTACATTTGTGCTCCCAAAATTATTGTTTAATTAGTTTTTCAACACGGATATTGGTCCTCTATGGACCTGTGTAACTTCAATTAATGCACAAGGGTTAAAAAAATAAGAAAGAGTCCCAGATTTCAGGTATCAATAACCTTATGGAGACATCACACGTAGTGTTTCCATGGCTAATGGGTTTTTTTATACTGTACAAACCGTATTTTCTATCCCCCTACACTGCCAATAAACACACACACACACACACACACACACACACACACACACACCTGTGTCTGAGGTAGGCAGTGGGCTCGTCTGCATGGAGTTGTCCTTTTTCAGGGGTTGTGTGCCGGTGTTCTGGTCTTTGTGTTCCAACTCAAATACACGCTTCTCTAGCACCTATAAATAAAATGACCGTAATAAATACACACTATATTGCCAGAAGTATTGATCACATCCCTTCATGGCCACAGGTGTATAACTCCAGCTCTCGGCCTGCAGACGCTTCTACACACATTAGTGAAAGAATGGGTCGCTCTCAGGAGCTCAGTGAACTCAAGCGTGGGGCCGTGATAGGCTGACACCTGTGCAATAAGTCCATTCCTGACATTTCCTCACTACTAAATATTCCACGCTCAACTGTTAGTGGGATTAGAACAAAGTGGAAGCCATTGGGAACAACAGCAACTCAGCCACGAAGTGTTAAATCCCAGAGCGGGGTCAGCGCATGCTGAGGGTCACAGTGCGCAGAAGTCTCCAACTTTCTGCAGAGTCAACAGCTCCAGACCTCCAGACTTCTGTGGCCTTCAGATGAGCTCTGTATTTGTCAGCATGATCTGAAGATGATCGTTTTACGATTTTCGGGAAAATTTGAGCAATGGGCTAGGGGGGAGTTTGAAAAAGTAGTTGTTTTCAGAAATGTCAAAATGGCGGGACAATTTACATAAGGAAATGACATCATAGGGTCCAATCGATTCGGCTTGAGCCAAGGAATAGTTTTAATCCCTTAGGGTTCAAAAGGTATTAGCATAAACACGAGTGAACCTTCGGACAGGTGGCAGCGCTAGAGTGATTGAGTTAGAGACTTCCTGCGTGCCAAATTTATAACTTTCCCAGAAGTCTGTCTATGGGCTGGCGTATGCTTCCAGAGTGGAACACCACTACACCGCAAAAATGCTCTTCTCACTCAGTATTTTTGTCTTGTTTCTAGTCTAAATATCTAAAAAGTCTTACATTAAGAAACATTTACTAGTCAAGCAAAAGTAATTGTCTTGTTTTGGGGAAAAATAACTCAAAATGAAGAGAGTTTTTGCTTAAAATAAGAAAAATAATCTGCCAATGGGGTGAGAAAAATAATCTTAATTCAAACAGAAAACAAGATTATTTATTTGACCCCATTGGCAGATTATTGATCTTATTTTAAGCAAAAACTCTCTTCATTTTGAGTTATTTTTCCCCAAAACAAGACAATTACTTTTGCTTGACTAGTAAATGTTTCTTAATGTAAGACTTTTTAGATATTTAGAAACAAGACAAAAATACTGAGTAAGAAGAGCATTTTTAGCAGTGTGCCCCCAGCTACACTGACTTGTCATTAATAAAACGCAAACAAAAGCATCTCTGTGCAAACGCAGCAAACCCAGGGGTTAGATATGAAGTGTGTGTGCCTTGACTCGCTCCTGCTCCTCGTTGAACTCGTCTATAGGGATATAATCCTCCTCCAGTCTCTCCAGAGCGCATTGGTACGCATGATCCTTCAACGCCTCTTTATACATCTCAAACGTGCTGTCCATCTTCTCTTCATAGCTCTCCTTCAGGTCCGCCAGCTGACGACTGCAAACAGACACCATTAAAGGGATAGTCCAGCCATAAAGGAGCCCCAGGGCATCTACATGTAGGTGTGTTTGTGTCTTCAGTAGAACAAATGAAGATTTTAAAGGGTATCTTCAGCGATTAGCATATGGCTTTGTATCAGTCGAAACCCTGGAGTATAATCAAATGATCGTGCTCCTCCTTGATGTCTTAAAGCGGTACTTCAGCGCTGGGAAGATGAATCTGTATTTAAACTGGGTCATCAATGCAGTAGAAATGTGAAATTATTTTTGAATTTGGTGCTTTCTAGACTGAGAATAGACAGAAAATGTATTTGTCTCATGGGGATGAAAGACTACAATTCCCAGAATGCTTCGCTGCCCTGTGAGGCCACGCCCACAGCCACCGCTACTGGATTACTGTGACTGAGTTAGAGAAGACACTACAATTAAAAACTGAACGTGTGTGTTCAATATAATGACTGAGTCGCCGCGCGAGTATCACAGCACTGAGCACTGAGCACTGACTGCAGGAGAGAGATAAATGAGCTGATGAGCTCTCGTGATGAGCGCTGAGGTAATTGCGACTACACTCGCGGCATACATTCACCACGCGAGTTCAGTCTGGCGCGCTTCAGTTCATGCCTTTGCAAGCTTAACTTTCATAGACATTAATATGAGAAGTTAAAACACTTCCATTGCTCACCATAGCTGCGTTTAAACGAGTGCCTGAGCGGAGCTGTAAGTGTGATCTCCATCCCTCATGCGCGGGTTCAGAACATGTGGAAACGGCTCCCTCTGCTGGCTGGAGTCTTTAGCCTCAAACATTCCTCCTATGATGCAAATATCGTCAATTTGCATCATAGGAGGATTTTTTCCAGAAATAAAATGCATAAATCTCTCGTCTCAAGGAGATATGGGGGGGGGGGGGGGCACAATCATTTGAATATACTCCAGGGTTTCTACTGATACAAAGCCTTATGCTAATCGCTGAAGGAACCCTTTAAGACATGAACCACAACAGTATTTGTGTTATTTTTACCTCATATCAGGCGAAACTCATCTAGTGTTCCCATCCGCCATTACTGCCGTCTGATAAGGTTAAAATGGTGCGATCATAGATGTATATTATATAGATGCCTGATTCAGCCGATCTATATATCCATCCAATTACCCCAGTCTGACCTCAGCAGACGGCAGTAATAGCGGACGGGAACACTAGATGAGATTCGTCTGATATGAGGGCGGCAGTGGCTCAGTGGTTCATGTAGATTGTCTACAAACTGAAAGGTTGGTGGTTCGATCCCCGGTTCCACTTGACCAAGTGTCGAAGTGTCCATGAGCAAGACACCTAACCCCAGCATGCTCCCGATGAGCTGGATGGCGCCTTGCATGGCTGACATCGCCGTCGGTGTATGAATGGGTGAATGTGAGGCAAAAATGTAAAGCGCTTTGGATAAAGGCGCTATATAAATGCAGTCCATTTACCATATGAGGTAAAAATAACACAAATACTGTTGTGCTTCTCTCAGAAACCGATCGGTTCGTGTCTTCAGACATCAGTGTGTCGTCACGAGCAGCAGGGTGTGTGTGTGTGCGTTGTCCAAGCATGTTTGTTTGTTTTGCTCTCCTAGAATTGTTCCCCATTCACATCATTATGACCGACACACAGCAACGGTTGAGTTAAACATCTTCATCTGTGTTCTCCTGAAGAAACACACACACCTACATGTTGAGGCCCTGGGGTCAGCTGATCAACATCAGGCTCATTACTGGGGGAACTATCTCTTTAAACTGACGCGCACACACACACACACACACACACCTGTGCAGCTCCTCCGCCTCCATGATCTGCTGCAGCATCGCGTCTCCCATCTCCTTTCGGATCTGGATCTCCTGGAGCAGGTTTTTTCTGCGCTCGGCCATCAGCTTCACACGCAAACTCTCCACCAAGTTCAACAACTCCTGCGAGAATTACAGGAATAATGATTTCTCAATCCATCCCAGCATCAAGTGTTCAAGCAGAGCAGCGCAAAAGTGCTCTTCTTACTTCATAATCGTCTCCAGTCTAAATATCGAACAATTCTTAAAAGATGCATTTACTATTCAAGTAAAATGACAAGATATTTTTCCTTGTTTTCTGGAGAAAAATAACTCCATTAATGTTTATTTTGCTTAAAACAGGCACAATGATCTGCCAATGGGGTGAGAAATAATCTTATTTCTGACTGAAATCTTCTTTCTTGTTTCCGTCCCAAACAGAAATAAGATTATTTCTCTCACCCCATTGGCAGATCATTTTGCCTGTTTTAAGCAAAAACTCTTCATTTGGATTTTATTTTCAACAAAAAAATATTCTGTCATTGTTCTTGTCTAGTAAATGCATCTTGATTTAATAATTTTTTGATATTTGGACTGGAAACAAGAAAATCATCACTAAAGAAGAGCCTTTTTGCAGTGCGTCACCTCTTGTGGTAATATGGACACGTCGGCCTCCTCTCCGTCCAGAAGCTCTTCCTCTGACAGGTAATCATCCACCGCCTGGTCATCAATAACTCCATTTTTCAGCAATGGCTTCCCATCCAGACCGACCAGACGAGGTGCCAGAGACTCGATAGACCTCTGAGGAATGACCTGTAACACCTAACACACACACACACACGACACTAATGATGGGAGAAATTAGGCTTTAAAACACTTCAAAATCAAATGATTGAGTTTCTCTGCGCTGTAAACGGCGCACTGGCGCCCCCTGCTGGTCAGAACAGTGTTAATGCAGCCAAAACATGCATAAAACATTTTACAAACCAACCGTGATGTTTCACAGAAGCGGTCATCATCTAAAGCTATTCATTATCGAGAGACTCAATCTTCAGTGGTAGGAGTTATTAATTTTGAAACATTTCCTTCAATATTTTTATTCAAATGTGTCATTGAATGCCTAGAAAATCTTTAAGACTGATCCAAGATCAGGTCTAAATCATAACCACTGGCTCATGGGTTCACAGATCACCGCCTAGTGCCGAAACATTGGCATTATGAAACTTAAGTTGCCAACTGTTTCCAATGTAAAGAAGCTAAATGTCACTATGGCATAATGTGCAATCTGTTGGGAGTTTACATCAGTTTTCCCTCCTAATCCATGCTCAAGCACTAATTTTAATATAATAGCCATGTCCAATAAATCTGTTTGACCGCCACTGGACTCTAGAGCAGTGAGACGTGTTCTCTGAGCGACCAATCACGCTTCAGTCTGACAATCCCATGGACGAGTCTGGGTTTGGCCGTCGCCAGGAGAACGGGACTCGCCTGACTGCAGTGTGCCAGGTGTAAAGTTTGGTGGAGGGGGGATTATGGGGTGGGGTTGTTTTTCAGGGGTTGGCCCCTTAGTTCCAGTGAAAGGAACTCTTAATGCTTCACCAAGACATTTTGGACAATTTCACGCTCCCGACTTTGTGGGATCAGTTTGTGGACGGCCCCTTCCTGTCCCAGCATGACTGCGCTCCAGTGCACAAAGCGTCGGTCCATAAAGACATGGAACACACTCCTAAACCTTGAGGAAAGCCTTCCCAGAGCATGTTCAATGAAGCGCTGTTTGACTATATTAATAGTCGGTGTTTTGACTGATTATATTGACTATATTCAAGTTGATTTTTCTGCTAAATGGGCGTGAAAACCTAATCTAGGTGACAGTCTGTAAATTATCCTCAGTTACTCCGTTTTAACACTTTAACCCAAAAATATTGCATCGAGACATCTTCACACTGACAAACATGCTCTTCTTACGCAGTATTTTTGTCTTGTTTCTAGTCAAAATATCTAAAAAATTTAAAACAAGATGTATTTACTAGACAAGCAAAAGTAATTGTCTTGGGGAAAATAACTCAAAATGATAAATAATCTGCCAATGGGGTGAGAATTTTAAAACAGCTCTATTTCTCACCCCATTGGCAGATTATTTATCTTATTTTAAGCAAAAACTCTCTTCATTTTGAGTTATTTTCCCCAAAACAAGACAATTACTTTTGCTTGTCTAGTAAATACATCTTGTTTTAATTTTTTTAGATATTTTAACTAGAAACAAGACAAAAATACTGAGTAAGAAGAGCATTTTTAGTGTGATTGTGTGTTTTTCCCTCACTGCAATTATGGCAAAAAAGAGGACCTTAAACACAGAACGAGTCACGCAATGGCGTTAAACAACACCACATTTGCGTCACAAATGATTTGCACGTTAACAGAATGAAACCCTTTTCTATTTTCATCTTTAAATGTGTTGGTTGATGGTGCCTTTAAGGCGATGTGGGTCAGTCTTGGGCTCCAGTTCTGTTCGTGAATCTCGCAATGTAAGGTCTAGGTGGCGTTACACCGCCCCAGAGTGCCCATAAGGGTCACGTCACCAGTAAACCCAAACCTGTTTGGCGACGGCGGAGAACTTCATGACGTGGAGGGTCTCGTCATACGTGGAGGCGCACTGGTTAATGTTCACGATCATACAGGCCTTGCCTCGGCCACAGAACATGCCCTGGAAGAGCCGCGTCAGCTTACTCTCTCTGAAGGGGACGTAGCTCATCTTCATCCTACCAGGAGAACACACGGTTACACACACAGTTATTCACACACACACTTGTTTTTGTGACATGTGGGGACATTCCATAGGTGTAATGGTTTTTATACCGTACAAACCGTATTCTCTATCCCCTACACTGCCCCTAAAGCTACCCATCACACACACACACACACACAGCCCCTAAACCTACCCATCACACACACACACACACAGCCCCTAAACCTACCCATCACACACACACACACTGCCCCTAAACCTACCCATCACACACACACACACACACACTGCCCCTAAACCTACCCATCACACACACACACACACACAGCCCCTAAACCTACCCATCACACACACACACACAGCCCCTAAACCTACCCATCACACACACACACACACACACACACACACACACACACACACACACACACACACACACACACACACACACACACACACACACACACACACACACACAGCCCCTAAACCTACCCATCACTCTCTCTCTCACACAAACACACACAAATTCTGCATTTTTACTTTCTCATAAAAACTCCTCCTGTGTGATTTATAAGCCTTCTGTAAAGTGGGGCCATGGGTAATGTCCTCATATTTCACCCTCTCCTGTAATACCTGTGTCATACCCATGGCATTATACACATTTGGGTCCTCATATGGCACAAAAACACAGTTAGACTAAAAAAAAATGTTTTTGGGGGTAAGGATGCTGGGTTGATTTAACCCAATTTAAAAAGTCTAATGTGGTCTTAAATGAAAGTTGTATTTGATGTTCATCAAACGGTAAAACCTTTCCCCTAACTGTATAACTTGATTTGCAATTCTTTTGATTCTCAGTTACTTTCGAACACGTTTGCCTCGTTCTTAACACACGTCATTCTCAGTGTAAGGTCCACGATTTCTGCCTTTAATTTTGGGTTCGGTTCATTTCATTCCAGCAATGCATTTATTTACCACCAAAATCTTTTTTTGTTTAAAGCTCCACTGTGTGATTTTCCCCATCTAGCGGTGTAAAGGTTTATGACCATCCAGTGAATATTAGTTTCTGTTCCTCTCAATTCTGATTTCGTTTTAACTCCTACGGTGGCTGATTTAGTCCAAGATTAACACGGCTTCCGGTTTGACCTCGCCCAGGAGTGCTCCTTCAGCGATGAGCTTACTTTAGAAAACTATAATGTACAGTTATTTAATTAGTCAGCGTATAGCCGTCTCAAGCAATCCCCCTCTTCACATTCGACACGGTGCCATCGAGTGTTAAACGCGAAAGGCAAAGCTTGAATTTACGGGTATGTCCCTCTGTGGCTACTGTACTTTCAAGATGGAGGAGCAACATGGCGACCGGCATTCAAACCCCTCACCCGTTTGCGTTTCCAACGGCATATTATAAACTTACCAGAATACTTTATGACTTGAAAGAAGTAAATATACATTAATGAGCAAATTTTTGAAAGAACTAAGTGTTTTTAGCTAAGAATAAACTAAAGTTACACAGTGTAGCTTTAAGAAACAAAAACAAAAAAGTCCCGTTTGGACGCAGTGCCGAGTTGCCATAATCTCCTGAGTGGCGTTAGCGTACCTGTAGCTCTGGTTGTTGCGCAGCGCTGCGATACACTTGCCCAGAATCAGCAGAGAGTTGTTAATGTTGCCGGCTTCCTTCAGTCGCTCACCAAACGTTTGGGTTTTATTGCATCTTTCAGAGCCGGCCAAGTCACAAAGCGAAAGACTGAGCGAGAAAAAGGACACGTTACACCTTTAAAGACGTGCTGGCTGTAAAACGTCCCAAGCCGATCACTCACTCCGACAGGCCCTGGACGTCACATCCTTCCATGCGGATCAGTTTGATGGTGAAGATGCTGTGGCTGAAAAACAGACCAAAGGTGAGACGTTTGAACTCCACACCAAAGGCCTCCATCAGGTCGTAGATTAGGGAGGAAGACCTTCTGCTGGACGACTGGTTCATCTTGGTGGCGGCTGCGCTGCGGTTCTTGTTTCCCACTCGCAGAACTTTACTGGCCTCGTCTGCATTCTGCACATTAACCCACCGCAGATCTACAACACACACACACACACACACACACCAATATTAACGTCTGATGATTTACACGCCCCCATCTCATCCCAGATCTTCATGTCTTTCTTTCTTTAGTGGAAAATAGATGATGTTTGAGGAAAACATTCCAGGATTTGTCTCCTCATAATGGGCTTCAATGGGAACCAATCAACGAAGAGCTTCAGAGACTCTGATGATCCCAGAGGAATAGAGTCTGGTCCAGACTAACCATCACATTTACTACACCGCGAAAAATGCTCTTCTTCCTCAGTATTCTTGTCTTGTTTCGTCCAAACATCTAAAAATTCTTAAATCAAGAAGTATTTACTAGACAAGCAAAAGTGTTTGTCTTGTTTTGGGGAAAATAACTCCAAATGAAGAGAGTTTTTGCTTAAAATAAGATAAATAATCTGCCAATGGGGTGAGAAAATCTTAATCTTTTCTTAAATTGTTTGAATTTCTTAGTCCATTGGCAGATTATTTATCTTATTTTAAGCAAAAACTCTTAATTGTGAGTTATTTTCCCCAAAACAAGACAATTTTTACTTGTCTAGTAAAGGTTTCTTAATGTAAGAATCTTCAGATACTTCAAAAATACTAAGTAAGAAAAGCATTTTTTGCAGTGCAACACTAAAAAACATTTATATACTTTTAAAACCTCAAAAGCTTGTGTCACTTCTTCACGGTGCATGACATCACGTCGGAAAGGTCACATGACGCAGGAGGAAGTGTCGGAAAACTCCATCTCATGTTCTCCTCACACTTTAAAATCGTCCGTCATCGTCGCTTCTCCTTTATTTGTGTAAAGGCGTTTGAGTTAGTCTTTGCACGTCTGTTTTAACACCAAAGCGGCACTTCCACATACGTCATGTGACCTTTCTGACATTGTCACACACGCCGTGAAGAAGAACGACACCGAAGTCAAGCGTTTGAGGTTAAACTATATAAATGTGTATTAGTGTAGTAAATGTGTGATGGTTAGTCTGGACCAGACTCGATTCCTCTGGATCATCAGTCTCTGAAGCTCTTCCTCATTGAAGGCCATTATGAGGAGATAATCCTGGAATGTTTTCCTCAAAACTTCATTGCTTTTCCACTGAAGACATGAACATTTGGATGAGGCAAGCATCAGGACATGTTCTTTTTGAAGAGAGCTTTTAAAGTGGTGGTAAAACACACTCTCGAAGGCCTGATTGTGTTTGTGTGGGCTGCACTGTAATGGGTGCTCATGACCGTAGTTTAACTGGTATTTGTAAATACTAGCAAGAGTGTTGTAACTTTACAGATGTTGATTGTGCTCAAACAGCGACATTGCGGCGTAGTGAGTGCTGTACCGCGGATGTAGGAGCTCCCGGTGCTGTCCTCACAGACCCGCAGTGCTGAGCGCCTCTTGGTTCTGCTGGAGAGGGTCGGCTGAAGCAGGTCATAAACGTGCTCATTGTAGATCTCATAGAAGGCCACCCAGACGGAGAAAAGGCAATGGCCTTCATCTGTACTGTCCACTGGAGGAGAGAGGCGGGGAGATTAACACACACACGTCGGTTTCACTATATTAGTGAGGACATTACATAGACTTCCATTGATTTTATATCAGGTTAATGATATTTTCTATCCCCTACACCAACACCTAAACCTACCCATCACACACACACACACACAAACACACACACACACACAATCCCTAAACCTACCCATCACAGAAACATGTGCAGGACTACAGATTTATATAAAAACATGTTTTGGCTTATTTATAAGCCTTTTTAACCAGTGAGGACCAGTCCAATGTCCTCACAAGTGGATCATTTTCATGTTTTACTATATAAGTGAGGACATTTGTGTCCTCACAAGTATTGCCAAACAAGGAACACACACACACACAGAAACTCATACCTGTCTGATCATATGACACACTGGAAAACGACAAACTACTGACGGAGGACGTGGAGCTTCGACTCCGGCTGGATTTGGAGGGTTCGGGCTCCTGAGAGAAACAGACAGAAGGCCAGCTTTAACACCAAGACTTTAAGATCCAGATCAAACAGTGCTGGAGAAACGCCGTAGAGTTACAATAGCAGGGCACGTGTGTCTTCCGCTAGCTATACGAGCACTAAACCGCCATCTGAGAGACATTTAAACCGTACATTTGGTGCACTGATGGTTAATCGAGTGTTCAGTGATCTCTTCTGCACCAAAGATCTTTAGTTTCTCTATAGTGTTGATATGGCATCTACACTAAAAATGCTGGGTTTAAAAATAAATAAAAAAGTGGGTTGGTTTTGGACCCAGCAGCTCACAATTCTGAATATACTTTGCAACGTTCCTCACGCAGTTCTAAGAAAGTGTAATTGTGAGAGAAGTCACAATATACCCCTTTTTATTCCGTGGCATTAACAAGCTTCCATACTTCCCTGGCTAACCAAAGACAAACGTTACACATGCATTACAACGTTCTGGGAACCAAAAAATGTGTTCGTCTGAAGTCAGTCATCTAGGATGGCTTGAGGGAGAGAAAATATCATTTTTGGACGTACTTTCCCTTTAAGACCGTTCTGGGAATGTTACAAGAAGGCATGGGGAGTGTTCTGCACAACTATAAAAATACATTTAAAAAAGTCCCGTTTTCTTTCCTAGGGAAGCTCGTTTCAGCCACAGAATAATTCATCAGGAGATAAAGTTCTATTCTGAGGAGAAAAAACCTGACTTTATATCTTGTATAAACACCTTATATTAATTGCCTTTATATCTCAATCTCACAATATTGAATAAAGTCCAAATTGTGAGAGTCTACAAATCTGGTGGACAAGACTTCATAATTTCCTGGCTAACCAAAAAAACGACCGTTAAAGTGCATGTGTGAAGCAGAAGCTGGTCAGTGAGCCGGTTCTGGAGCCCGCACCTCTTTGAGCAGACTGAAGAGCGCCGCCTTAGCGTTCTTCTCCAGTTTGACCAGCTCCGAGTCCAGCTTCTGCACATCTGAGCTCAGGTACGGCTTCAGGTCCATGTGCTCGTACTGCCGCCCGGAGATGTGCTTGAACACCGAGTCTAAAGCACGAGGAAGGATCCCTGGGTCTCTCGGAGAACCTGCAAACAGACACCACAGGTGAAGACGGAGATCTCACAGCAGACCAGGAGTGACTAAAGGGTTAGTTCAGCCAGAAATGTAAACTCTGTCATTAATTCCTCCTGTGGTTGTCCAGCCGTCAGACCTCCGCTCATCTTCACACGCAGATGAAGATATTAGTGTTGAAATCCGATGGCTCAGAAAGGCCTTCATTGACACCAATGTCATTTCCTCTCTCAAGACCCATAAAGGCACTAAAGACGTCGCTACAAAGCCCATCTCACTACAGCGGCTCCACACGTCGTAGGCCGGCCCCAAATGGCACCCTAAACACAGGTCTTCCTCGGAGTCCGCACTTTCACGACGTAATGCCGCTTTGACTGCCGGGTAGAAGTCCTCTGCGTAGCTCGCAAACGTGCAGGCTCAGCCAAAGTGCGCATCGCAAGGCAGCTGCAAAGAACGAGTCCCCTTTACGCTTAAGTGACGAATGGGACACCCTACGGTCTCGTGGACTCAATGGACACGCGCACGCAATGGCCATTGCAAGTCCACAAGACCGAAAGTGCACATGAAGCGTGCCATTTTTGGACCGGGCCTTGTATAGCAATGGGCTGATTTCAGAACAAAGCTTCGAACCGTTATGAGTCAGTGAATCGATTCGTGACTCAGATCGCCAGTCACGTGATTTCAGCAGTTTGACTCTAGCGATCGAATCATGAATCGATTCACTGACTCATAACGGTTCGAAGCTTTGTTCTGAAATCGGCCATCACTATATAAGTCGTTATTTAGTGTTTTTTGCGCACTAACTCTATTCTGGCCTCTTCATCAATGATTGTAGAGCCGCTGTAGTGAGATGGGCTTTGTAACGACGTCTTTAGTGCCTTTATGGGTCTTGAGAGAGGAAATGACATTGGTGTCAATGAAGGCCTTTCTGAGCCATCGGATTTTAACACTAATATCTTCATCTGTGTGTGAAGATGAGCGGAGGTCTGACGGCTGGACAACCACAGGAGGAATTAATCACACAATTTACATTTCTGGCTGAGCTAACGCTTTAA
Organism: Pseudorasbora parva; assembly: GCF_024679245.1. Taxonomy (NCBI): domain Eukaryota; kingdom Metazoa; phylum Chordata; class Actinopteri; order Cypriniformes; family Gobionidae; genus Pseudorasbora; species Pseudorasbora parva. Next base: position 572,797 of record NC_090172.1, on the reverse strand, counting down.
GTTCACCTTGTATAGTGTAAGTCTTCCCAGCATTGGTCACTCCGTAACTGAACACCAGTGCGTTCTTGCCATGGAGGAACTCCTGCACTTGTGAGCTGATGGTGCCGTCGAAGAACTCCGTCTGGGTGCACTTCGGTCCAAAGATCTGCATTTCGTTACCAAAAAGAAAAACGCCATTACCCAATAAACAGAACGTTCCCCTAACGTTCCCATATGGTTCCTGTTTGGTTATTTGTGTGGGGAACCAAATAAGAACGTTCTCTATTGGTTGTGATTTTGTAACTTAAAGAGAGCCTTCCCAAAACGTATTCAGTGGTAAGAAATTAATGAAATGTTATCAGTTAAAGTCATATTTATTCATTTTTTTAAATATCTTTGAATAAAATTAATATTTTAAACCCATATTTTATTGTGTTGAAGTCATTATTTGGCACTTAACGTAAAACCTGGTTGTGCAGTGTCAGTGACAGGCCTACAGGTTACAAAACGTTCATTAATGCATTACATTCAATCTTATTTAATCCTCCATATGAAGGTTTATGTGCTTGAAATATTTATATTGATGAAACAAATTCAAAACATGACATGGTTTGTAGTAGCCTACTAGGCCGATTACATCCATTGATCCGCCTTCCATGCCGCTTAACGGGACACGAATGCTGGGCTATTACTGACGTACAGCAGGGTAAGCGAATGGAGGAAAGAGGTTAGGGGAAGGTTCGGGGAAAGAGGTTAGGGGAACGTTCTGGGAAGGTTAGGGGAACGTTCTGGGAAGGTTAGGGGAACGTTCTCCAAGCCAACAGAGAACGTTCCATTTACGTAAATAACTTTCCTGGCTAACCATTAGAGAACGTTAGGACGTCTGTTCTGGGAACGTTCTGAGAACCAAAAAGTGTTATCTGGGTAACACCCATAGAAGCTTCAAGGATTCGGCCAATAGCAACTCACCTGAGTGAAGCTGAACTTATAGACCTGCTGCCCAATGCCTTTCTCACTGCTCTTCATGCTGGCAGATCCTTTAGGAGCGTGAAGGGCGATGGTCTCCGCATCCTCCAACACCACACAGCCCTGAGAGGAACACTCACGGTCATCTGGAGTATCATTAGAGTCGAGTTGATCCTCCAACAGGCTTTAGTTTATCATAATTATAAAAGACAGATACACTAAAGCGACTCTTTCTGAAAACAGCCGAGTCTGGAGGCGTGCAGTGGGCGGAGCTAAAGACACCATAAGTTGGTGTTCACATTGATCAATCAATCAATAATCTTTCTATCGCTCTTCTCCAGCGCCGATTGTGTCAGAGCAGCTTCAGTGTTAAACAGGACAATACTGCAGCAGAATTAGATTTGGCTGTACAGTCGTTCTGGAGTAAACAGTGATGTTATCAGCTTATTTTAATTTATCAGAGAGAGACAATGCTGGCAGAGAATTTAGCTGAATAACTTTATGCACTTACACGCCAATTGCCAACAGCCACACACTATAAGTCGCTATAACACACACACACACACACTACCCATCTTACTAGATGTTGATGTTGTTCACATTATGCAGATTGTCAACAAAACACATTTGCTGCAGTTTCGATTTCCACTCATGACCGGGAACAACACACACACAGACAGTTATCGCTGGATTTGGGAAGCTGAACAAGCTGAGCTTTCCCTCACACACACTTATTTAGTGGCATTGTTGATCTCATGTCTAAACTAAATGACAGCATCGCCGACGGCTCCCGTTACCAGAACGAAGCTCAATGATGGACGCTCTTGCTGTGTGTGTGTGTGTGTGTGTGTGTGTGTGTGTGTACTCATCCGGGAGAAGTGGCCAAATAAGGAATTTCGCACTATGTCAAGTCCATGCTCAAAACAACAACAAACATTTCTGAAACTGGAGCATCTTGAAGGAGTTTTGTCACATAAATTCTCAGTCATTTGTCCAACTTCTGTTTGGAAACTTAGTCCATGTTTCTCATGAGCCAACTCCAGAACAGTGTGAATGGGCAGAGTGCAGGACATGGCTTTAGACACACACTCTTCTTGATCAAGCCTAACACAGCCAAAGGCTCTGCCGTACCTGGTCTTCGTTGTCTTTGAGCTCTTCTTCGCTGAAAGGGCGAACTTTCAGGAACACCCGAAGCTGCTGCGGCTCGGGGTCAGCGCCCTCGCTCTGCACACACACACACACACACACACACACACACACACACACACACACACACGTTTCACTATATTAATGAGGACATTACATAGACTTCCATTGAATTTATATAAAGGTTAATGATATTTTCTCTCCCCTAAACCTACCCATCACACACACACACACCCTAAACCTCCCCATCCCAGAAACATGTGCAAAGCAATAGAAATAAATTAGAATTTGTTTGGGCCGATTTATAAGCATTTTTAACTAGGGAGTTTTCATATCATAGGCTCCTATACAAGTGAGGACATTTGTGCCTTCACAAGTATTGACAAACAAGGCAGACGCACACCTTTGCTACACTATATTAGTGAGGACATTAGGCTACATAGACTTCCTTTGATTTTATATCAGGTTAATGGTATTTTCTATCCCCTTACCCAACCCCTAAATCTCCCACACACACACAATGTCTGTTTATAACCTGTGATGTTATGGAGGAAACCCCAGAGATCTCCGGTATAGCCGCATGATGAGGCTCGCAGGCCGTCGACTCCATCACCGTCTCCTCGTTCATGTCCATGAGCACAGCAAGAGAGTGTGTGTGTGTGTTAGGTGTAAAGAAGAACCATGAACACACAGATGAGATCTCACCCAGAATGCATTAGGCACACCTGCTCAACAATCAGCCCCTGAAGACATTCAGCACACCTGTAGATTCACTCAAAAAATCACAGGTGGGGTTTTTTGTGACTAAAAGATTATTTTCACTTTTAAATGACATATTGTAAAATATAATTGCTATGTTAGGTTTTGTGAGAGGCACATTAATTCCTCATATTCATAAACGTCATGTTAAGTGTACATGAACATGCCTGTCCGTAACTTTTTGTGTGTTCAAGAATGCACAACATGATTCCATTTTCCAAACCGTGTTTTTGTCTTACCTTGAATAATTATGACACACTTATAATAAGTGTTTATATTGGGACTATTTCAGGCCAGACTGGTAGGAGCCGCTGCGGAGGAGCACAGACTTAACAGAGGAAAGTAGATCCGGCTGCATTGTTCTTCCGCAACACATGCAGTTCTGCTTATTCACCGCTAGAGCGCGGAGACAAAGCTTTAACAATAATGCTAATTAAATGTTCATATTTACAGGGATTGTTCTTTTTTGGTTTTAAAGGACTACAATCAGAGATCTCACTTATTAAATACCTTTCAAAATCTAAAAGGCAAATATGAACTAACAAAACACATTGGTACACAAAGTGCAGCAACCACTGAAAAGATACTACTGACAAATATATCGGGAAAAACCTGATTTTTCCCTCATGAATATATGATTGACATGAAAGTTGTCATACACTTGGGATATGAGCAATATCACACACACAGTCATGCAGGTTAAAATCGCACAGAAAGATCGTTTTATCAAACTAATTAATAATTTCACATGTATCTTTCAATACTTCAAGCACTTTTTCATAATTATGGCTGTTTTCCAGGACTTCAAAGTCAAAGTTGTTTGTACAAACTCTGTTAAAATTGAGCTTAAATATTGAAGTGATCAATATATGGTTCATGTTAATGTAGTTCACTCACGCTAAACTCAAGAGGAAAGACTTCTTCAGTTGTTTGAAAGGGTCTATATTACACTAATTACCCTTGGCTCATATTATACATCAACATATATCATATTTCAGTGTGTGAGACCAGGGGTTAGTACGAGAGATCGTTTGGAGAAAAATCATAATTGTGAGATAATGGACCATTTAAAGCAATTGTGACCTTTACCCCTCAGCAACTCAGGTTATATCTGAGACAAGTCAAAACTACTAATTATCACAATTCTGATTTTATATCCTGAAATTATGACCGCAGAATTCCAGTTCACCCAGAAAGCCAGAGTTGAGGTCATGTTTTGAGTGTTTGTGTGGATCAGCACTGGAACCCCAGTGGCCAGTTCCAGAGCTGGTTTCAGTTACCCGGGTTAAGTTCAAGATTAGTTTGAGCAAACTCTGTTTTGGGCTCAAGAAACTGGTTTTTATCTGTGTTCATCACCATGGTAACTTACGGCTAACCTGCTCTGAGCCGGTTTTATTCTGGGTTAGCGATGCCGGACCAATCAGCTGCAAGCTGCAATAAAGCCACACCCCGTGTATCATTCCAAATTAAAGCGGTTCATATTATTTAGAAATAAAATTGTGCATCTTTTGGTGCTAATTGTTTATATTTATATTATACTTTGAAGTCAAATATTATTGACAAGTAGCCAAATAGTAATATAAATATACTACGCCCTTTCATAATTTTAAACGTGTATTTGAGCTCTGTGTGAACCTATAATAAGGCATATTTCTTTCACATCATGCATTGATATAGTCAGATATTTCAGCTGCGTTCTCAATCTTCAGGAGAAGTGAAGCAATCGGACGCTGTGATTGGCTGTTTGCCGCACGTGTCACACTTTCAGGTGCGCTTGAGAGTTGATCGCTGACTCTGGATTTAACCCAAGTTGACAGAAAGTTTAGACCGAGCTTTGAGAAACGGTTGAGCTTGATCTAAACCCGGTTGGATTAATCTGGATGTCAGCTTTAAACCTGCTCTGAGACTCAAGAGTTTGTTCAGCTAGCTGTTTACCACCGGCCTCAGGACTCTCCCGTATAAACACAAGTAAACACACGGGTAAATAAAGCAGCGCAGACGGGGCGGTAGAGCTCAGAGCTTTATTGATGGGCTTTAGCTCAAGCGTCCGCGATGGTGACCTCCACCTCCACGCCCGGCTCGATGCTGATGCTGGTGATCTGCTTGACGATCTCCGACGGGCTGTGCAGGTCGATCAGCCGCTTGTGGATCCGCATCTGGAAGCGATCCCAGGTTTTGGAGCCTTCTCCGCACGGAGTCTTACGTGTCGTGATGCGCAGAGTCTAACATGGGAAGGAGAAACCGGAAAAACCTTAGAATCGGGAACACACTCAGGCATCCCGATGATTACAGCCACACCACAGGAGCGTCGAGCCAGCAACATTATGATCAGTTATTCAACTAAACATTCAAATAAAATTAATGAGGTCTTATTTGATTCTATAAACTATAATACTGATCTGCCATCATTGTCTCGCTATGATAAATTAAAATAAGCTGATAACATCACTGTTTTCTCCAGAACGACTGTACAGCCAAATCTAATTCTGCTGCAGTATTGTCCTGTTTAACACTGAAGCTGCTCTGACACAATCGGCGCTGGAGAAGAGAGATAGAAATAAAGATGACTGACGAACACCGGAGTAATGGATTACATTAGGAGACATTATTTATTAATAATCTAGTGTTTTCTGCATCAGTACTGGCTGATGAAGTTTATGATGCTGACTAGGGATGTGCACGAATATTCGATCTGTAATTAAAATTCGAAAACTAAAAATACTATTCGAATTTTATTTTGTTAATTGGCTGGCAGTAAATGCAGTTGTAGCAGATATCAAGTGGTACACTCAGGACAGAAGGACAGCCAAACATGGATGAGATGAAGGATGTACATTTACTTACTTTAAAGAAAAACTAGATTGGAGCAAAATTAGAAAACACACACACTGGAAGGCCTACTGTCTCACACCGCACTTCCCCGTCTGCATTCACAGTCAGACTGAGCGCGAGCGCTTAAAGGGGAAGCGATAACCCATCCTAAGGTGCGCCACTAATTAAGGCCCCACCTACAACAATTGGTAGGAACTCCCGACTGGAACCATTGAAAATTAAACATAAATAACAATGAAAGGGTAACATTAAGTTGTGATGAAGTTAAAACATTTACAAAAATATTTCTTTCAACACAAATAAGGTAAGGTAAAATAAAATAATAAAAGTAGGATGACATAAAAAGTCACAAGCAACTGGCTACACAGTGAATCCATGAGAAATCCCTCTAAATCTCGCAGTTATATCTCAGTCCACTGGGTGGCGCTGTGGAGCAGGTTAATAAGTTAAGTGCATTTGATCACAATGTCGTCGTCTGCCTCGCAATGTTTGGAATTAACGTTACTTCGATGAAAATTGAAAACGCTGTTACAAAATGGAGTTACTTTTGATGAAATCAATTACTGAAACTGAGTTATAATGATATCACCACCACAAACGAGAATCACATCCAAACAGCAGTGGAATGAGCGATCACTGCTCAGGAGTGCAGGTAAGATCATCTGTACCCCGAGTGAGAGTGAGATAACTGATGATAGCAAAATGATCTCGAGACAAATGCTTCCTTTAAAGTTCTTTGAGGGTTTATGAACAGGAAACACAAAGTTCTTCACTCAGACTTCACTTAACCGTTATCTTTGTCTCCGCAACGCCTGTCAGTGGCGCATTCTCACCCGAGAATAATCATAATCCAATAATATTATAGTTTATCTCGACATGAAAATGTGAAACAATACAAAGTAAACACATCAGCCATATCAAACACACACACACACACAGGTCGGTAGGCTATAGCCTATTGACGTGTGTGTGTGTGTGTACGTCACGCTAACTGACGCGCTCGCGCTCCTTGAGCTTATAATGCTTTTGTTCTTTAGGCATTTTTTTACACACTGTTTAATGTTTTAAACACCTTAAGATATAACGTAAGCGTGTTGTGTACATTGCCTAATCATAAGCTTGTTCAGAAATGGTGACGACATGTTTAGAGAAAAAAAGAAAGAAACATCTCTCATTTTCTCAAAATACCTAATTTAAATAAACGAATATTCGATTTTTATGAGCCCAAATATTCGAATACAATATTTTGGGAAAAATGCCCATCCCTAACTTCGTTTTTATTGGTTCCATTTAAAAGTAGACATTTCAAACTTTCTATTTATATTTCTTATGACGGTGAAGCAAGTAGACAACGCGTTTCGGTTCATTTACGAGACGCGCTCCAGTTCACGTGCAAGTGATCGCGCCTGGATGCCCTAATGAAACTGTAAAAATCATGCCTGACCCACTCAGTCTGATGCATGCGTGCGGTTCACATTTTTCATAATCAGAGGAAATAAACATTATATATAAACATGCAACTAAAATGCATTTTAATGGCTACTGGTACAGTACAGAGAAACGTCATGTGGGAGCGGGAATGGAGCAAACGTCATTTTCCCGATGCAGTGAGTGGATCATGAGTGGCGCTCGCAGTGGAATATAGAGCCGGGGGACACGCATAGGCCTGCCGCGAGTCAATAAATCACAAAAAACAACAACTATTAACTCTATATCAATCTCACCTAGCGTTCCACAGAGATGGCCAAGTTCAGTTTGTGCATGATTACATGTAATTTGTTTTATATTGTATCCTAAATTGTGGATAATTAAGCTATATATATCATATGGTGAAGTACATTTCTGGAGTGTTAACAATTAAAAGAAACAACCGTACAGAACCGAAAACCATGATACGAACCGAGCCGTGGGTTTTGTGAACTATGCTACGTTCTAGGGCTGTTTCGAATGCCATTTTTTGAGCTTCGAAGCTTAGGTGGCAATCAATATCGAATATTCGAAGCTTCGGTGGGTGGGGCTAAATATATAATAATAGTGTCGGTTTGCCTTTGTATCATCTTTCACGACTTCACGTTTCACTCTTCGGCATCGTAAACGTGTTGCGGCAGACCCAGTGGAGTGCAGTGTTGCATTTGGTGCAATATGATCAGGTGGCACACATTCTTTAAATATTAATAAACATTTAATAATCTTTTAAATAGAACAGTTTCCTGAACGCATTACACGGGCAGCTTTATGCTCCGAAAAAGGACAGTGCACAAGTGATACAAAACACAAAGTCTGTTGAGAGCAAGAACTTTAATAAGGTATTAATAACGAACCTTTCTTTAAAACAAATGCATCCCAAAACAGAAATTAAATTAGTAACACACAGTGATTTCAACAAACTGTAATAAATAAAGAACACGGTAGCATGCTTATAAACAGTTGAATAAGAATAAATAAATTGTTTTTAAAATGACACAAAATGTAAAATCTATTACAATTAGTTTTATTCTATATAAGGGATTTATTTTGTCTTATTCTGACTTTTTGTTAATTGAAATCTTTAAAATGCGCAATGCTTTTATTGAAAACATGTTGCGGTGTTATTTTTTATTTATTATTATTATTTTAAGCATGAGTGAGAATGAGTCCGCGACGGAAGTCACGTGTTGAAAAAAAAAAAACGAATATTCGAATCTCAAAACTGAAAATCGAATGCCATCTCACCGAACGAATATTCGAATATTCTAGTACAGCCCTACTACGTTCACAACGAACGTGAATAGAGCGGCAAAATCGCGTCTAGTTTGCCACGCGAACAGTTTGAATCCATTCGCGCATCCGTAGCAAACTGGACGCGCGCAGCAATTGAGCATTTGAAGCGAAATAGACGTGCGTGTTTAAGGAGCTCCATGAGAAAGTTCATAAAACACCACTACCTCTTAATTAAAAAAAAAAATATTAAGCATTAACAGCCACACAAATGTGGTTCAGCCAACGCACTAACGTTACCTGGATCTTCACTGCATGTATATTTTTATATCCTTAAAAAATATAAAGTTAGGAAACTTCACTTTCCCCTCAGTCAAAATGATTTGGTACGCAGTAGATTCATTAGAACAGATCACCCATTAGATGTCCACAAGACGAGTTATATCTGATGGGGGCGGGGACACAGTAAGTAGAGTTCTGTTGACATTTGACAACTAACATAATGCGTCGCTCCACAGCTCTGATTGGTTGTCGGCCTGTCCAATCGAGGTCTTTCCTGGTTGGGTTAACACACACCCCATAATCACAGCCCAATGAGCATCACTCATATTCTGACTAGAGCTCCGTATGACCAGGGCAGGCTAGCCATTATCGTCACTTCAGATGAAAATGGTCTCAGAACGACAATATAGTTTATTGCAATATCTTGGCCAATTTATCGTCCAACAAATTGAGTTATCGTGACAGGCCTAGCCCCACCGCTCCACTTACATGCTCTACGAATGACATGTAGAGGACCATGAGGATGGTTGAAATATGAAAGCTCACCTTAGTGGGCATCCGCACGGGACCTTTGACCTTTAGACTCTTCTCCTTCGCACCACGGATCAGATCAGCACACACTGAGGAGAACATGATTAATGAGGATGTGTCCGACACACACACACACACACACACACAGGAGCACTCCGTGGGCTCAGAATAGCGTATAGTATAACTCATGCTCATGTCGTTCATGTATTGTCATCCTCACTGCCCAGTGTAGTACAGGTGGAGCACACACACACACACACACACACCTTTCTCCAGAGACTTGACGTTGCGGCTGGTCAGAGTGATGCGGATGCGATGGATGGCCACCTCGGCCTCGACCGGAGCCTTACCGGTGTCTTTAAATGCCTGCGAAACACACACTTATTAAACACTTCCCATAAACACATGCACTTAACTAGAATTGCAAACAATACTTACATTCGTATTACTTTATACCTATTGATCACGTTTAGTTTTTCCTCCTAAGTTACGCAAATGTAAACACCAGTTTAAAATGCAACCAAAACATCAATACCAAGTAAAAAAAACATTATAAAAGTCTGCCTCTTATTTTTAATTGTCAGTACTCCCACTTCTGCAGAAAGATTGCTTATTGCAATGTTATATTACTAATACGAGTCTCCCAGTGGGAAATCCAACTTAAACATGGAGCTTGTATGCATTACTAGGAAAAATAAAGTAACTTTCATTATTCAGAATATGTGCATTGAAATTGGATTTAAACACAAATGTATACACAAAAAATGTGATTACTAAATATCAATATATACGATAAATAAATATAATCTATATAATAAATATCAATATTTTGCGCCTGTTGAGTTCTTATTTTTTCCTAGGTTGATGTTAACACAACACGAGTTTATTTCAGTGCACATTACAAACACTGATAGAGGGGAATATTTACATGGATGTCAACGGACAGGACCCTAAATATCGGTTTAATTTTAAAAAGATTTTGCCAATAAATAAAAAATGACCCATCCATGATTCCCGTTCAACAAAGCTCTCGTCGAGCAAGCAATTACGACTCGGAAGTGGGACGTTTCCGATAGCACGTGAAGGCAGCATGTATGTACAAAACACTTGGCGTTCTTAGTTATAAAAACTATGCTTTAAAACAATAATACAAATAAAAGGGTAACATTTAGCCCATAAGCATTCGCTTGGCACAAAATGGCGTATAAAGCAGCATTTGCCCGCGAACTCTCCCCTCAGAACGATCAACAGAGCCGCGCTTTCACTCTGATACACAAACAAACACAAAAATGAGACAGAAACGCGGATGATATTAGAATAACTTGAGATTACCATGATTATTAGTTCCTGACCGACTTATTCGTAGCAACGGTTGAAGCGAACAGCGGTGAGTCAGGAAGGCGTCGCGACCTCGCTGCGATCCTTCACGAAAGGGCGGAAGAGTGGCGCGCTCGGGGTTTAATACGCGGCATACGGGTACTGAGTGACGGCAGCGCTGCGTCAGCACCTCCGCCCAATCAAAGAGCAGTTTGCGGAATTAATATTTATTTATTAAATGGATCACAATTTTATTGTTATGCGAACATGTAATATTAGGTTTTTTTTTCCAAATATGAGAAGAATTTTGAAAATTAAGCTTATATTATTAATCTTTAAAAAGTTACAAAGTTTCATAATCATCGATGTAAATTTAGTAATCAGAAACCTCTGTTTTCTGTGGTATTGAAAGAATTAGAAAATTATACGGCTTCTCTTAAGGACAGTACAAACAAAAAGGCTGTTAAACCCATTAATTTACTGCATACGTTTAAGATTTTGTGAAATGCCAAAGCCTTTTATTGTTTGTTTGGTCTTATGGAGCTATTCACTTTTTTTGTATTTTATATTTATGTATCCTTAATCCTGGCATTGTTTTAGTTTTCTTATATATATATATATGTGTGTGTGTGTGTGTGTGTGTGTGTGTGTGTGTGTGTGTGTGTGTGTGTGTGTGTGTGTGTGTGTGTGTGTGTGTGTGTGTGTGTGTGTGTGTGTGTGTATAAACAAAAAACATATGCATATATACATAAAAAAATATATATATTGTTCTGATGTTATTGTTCTGTAACTGTTGTTCAAATATTAAACAAAAAAAAAAGCGGAATTATTATTATTATTCACTTAGAGCGATGACTGAGGATGATGGCCAATATAACATGAACATAAGTTAATTATAAAATACATTGTAATTAATAGAACACCTTTTTTCAGAAACTCTTGGTAAAGTGAGTCCTTCTTGTGTTTATTGATCACTCAGTACAGTGGACAGTATTAACACTGGACCAAATCTCTCCTCTCCTCACATAGCAGCAAAGGTCGTCTGAACACACACACACACACACACACACACACACACACACCACTGCCAACAGCCGGCCTTCCTTTACACACACCTGACACGGCGGATAAATAACTCTCTTTGGATGATGTTATCAGTATGAGATTCGTCAGCTGTGGCAGCAATAACATTCACACACATTCATTGATATATATATAACTATATATATGGGATTCTGTCTTAGGCTATACATGTACAACAGTAGTTCGTAAAATACATTAAAGTAAAATATGCATGATTAGCAATAGCAGGCCATTGCCACAGAATGGCATTACAGAAACAAAACAATAACACATAATTATGGCTGGAATGCTATTTCATCTATCCATATCATCCACCCTCTAAAACGATATATGCACCATATTACAAATACATTAACAATATGGCTCACGTAACCCCCAGCACACACACACACACACACACACACACACTGAAATGTTAGGGAAGTGGAGGAGAGGGGCTTTACACCGTCCTTTAGCAGCATCATCCATCAGATTTATTGCAGGAGTGTCACTCATAAACACTCTGTGTTGTGATTGTACCAATGAACAATCGTGGCTCCCAATGATAAAGTAATCCACGATTCAGCAGCAATAACTGAACGATATCTCAGAGGGAGACCTCAGGGATCTCCGACATCAACAACTGAAGCTATCATTACAGTAATTATCATTTACAACCGCGAGGACACTTCTCTCAATACGCTGCTGTTTCAAAACACTATACTCAACTATACAAAAGAAATCATTGTGAAATGCTGCCTGTTTGTTAGCGTTTTATGAGTGATAAAGTGTGTTTGGCTTGGTTCCGCCACAGAATTAAAAAATATAAAAAGATTTTCTATCTCACAACACTGACTTTTTTATAATTTTTATTGTGACATATAAAGTCAGAATTAACAAAGTCGGAATTAATAAAGTCAGAATTGAGATATAAAGTCAGAATTGAGAGATATAAAGTCAGAATTGAGAGATATAAAGTCAGAATTGAGAGATATAAAGTCAGAATTAATGAAGTCAGAATTGAGTGATATAAAGTCAGGATTGAGATATAAAGTCAGAATTGAGATATAAAGTCAGGATTGAGATATAAAGTCAGAATTGAGAGATATAAAGTCAGAATTGAGAGATATAAAGTCTGAATTGAGAGATATAAAGTCAGGATTGAGAGATATAAAGTCAGGATTGAGATATAAAGTCAGAATTGTGAAATATAAAGTCAGAATTGTGAAATATAAAGTCAGAATTGAGAGATATAAAGTCAGAATTAACAAAGTCGGAATTAATAAAGTCAGAATTGAGATATAAAGATAGAATTGAGATATAAAGTCAGAATTGAGAGATATAAAGTCTGAATTGAGAGATATAAAGTCAGAATTAATGAAGTCAGAATTGAGATATAAAGTCAGGATTGAGATATAAAGTCAGAATTGAGAGATATAAAGTCAGAATTGTGAGATATAAAGTCAGAATTAATGAAGTCAGAATTGAGAGATATAAAGTCAGAATTGAGAGATATAAAGTCAGAATTAATGAAGTCAGAATTGAGAGATATAAAGTCAGAATTAATGAAGTCAGAATTGAGAGATATAAAGTCAGAATTGAGAGATATAAAGTCAGAATTGTGAGATATAAAGTCAGAATTAATAAAGTCAGAATTGAGATATAAAGATAGAATTGAGATATAAAGTCAGAATTGAGAGATATAAAGTAAGAATATTGAGATATAAAGTCAGGATTGAGTGATATAAAGTCAGGATTGTGAGATATAAAGTCAGGATTGTGAGATATAAAGTCAGAATTGAGAGATATAAAGTCTGAATTGAGAGATATAAAGTCTGAATTGAGAGATATAAAGTCAGGATTGAGATATAAAGTCAGAATTGTGAGATATAAAGTCAGAATTAATGAAGTAAGAATTGAGTGATATAGTCTGAATTGAGTGATATAAAGTCAGGATTGAGATATAAAGTCAGAATTGTGAGATATAAAGTCAGAATTAATGAAGTAAGAATTGAGTGATATAGTCTGAATTGAGTGATATAAAGTCAGGATTGAGATATAAAGTCAGAATTGTGAGATATAAAGTCAGAATTAATGAAGTAAGAATTGAGTGATATAGTCTGAATTGAGAGATATAAAGTCAGAATTGAGAGATATAAAGTCAGAATTGAGAGATATAAAGTCAGGATTGAGAGATATAAAGTCAGAATTAATAAAGTCATAATTGAGTGATATAGTCTGATTCGAGAGATATAAAGTCAGAATTGAGAGATATAAAGTCATAATTGAGATACAAAGTTAGAACTGTAAGATATAAATTCAGAATTAATAAAGTCATAATTGAGATATACAAAGTCAGAATTGCAAGATATAAAGTCAGAATTAATAAAGTCATAATTGAGATATACAAAGTCAGAATTGCAAGATATAAAGTCAGAATTGTGAGATATAAAGTCAGAATTGTGATATAAAGTCAGAACTGTAAGATATAAAGTCAGAATTAACAAAGTCAGGACTGAGAGATATAAAGTCAGAATTGAGAGATATAAAGTCAGAATTGAGATATATAAAGTCAGAATTAACAAAGTCAGAATTGAGTGATATAACGTCAGGATTTAGTGATATAAAGTCAGAATTAACAAAGTCAGAATTGAGAGATATAAAGTCAGAATTGAGAGATATAAAGTCAGAATTGAGAGATATAAAGTCAGAATTGAGTGATATAAAGTCAGAATTGAGAGATATAAAGTCAGAATTAATAAAGTCAGAATTATGAGATATAAAGTCAGAATTAATAAAGTCAGAATTATGAGATATAAAGTCATAATTGAGATATAAAGTCAGAATTGAGAGATATAAAGTCAGAATTAACAAAGTCAGAATTGAGTGATATAAAGTCAGAATTGCGAGATATAAAGTCAAAATTAATAAAGTCAGAATTATGAGATATAAAGTCATAATTGAGATATAAAGTCGGAATTGAGAGATATAAAGTCAGAATTGCGAGATATAAAGTCAGAATTAATAAAGTCAGAATTATGAGATATAAAGTCAGAATTAATAAAGTCAGAATTATGAGATATAAAGTCATAATTGAGATATAAAGTGAGAATTGTGATATAAAGTCAGAATTAATAAAGTCAGAATTGCGAGATATAAAGTCTGAATTGAGAGATATAAAGTCAGAATTGCGAGATATAGTCATGTTTTAAATGTGAAATTCACAGCAGTGCAAAGATGAAAAACATGATCTAAGTATTGGGAAATGTGTCCTAGCGATTGTAAAACATTGTAAATGTAGTCAGCACTTGCTAAAGTAATTTTGCTGGAATTGACCTTTTTCTTTTTTGGCTGAAGCCTCGTTTGAGAGACACTGACAGTTTGATATTTTGTGCAATAAAGCAAAACAACATAATAATAACAACAACAAATAAACACTGTATGAAGTGTACCTGTAAAAATATCACACATATAGCATTGTGTATGTATGCTTAAAATCTTCTAAATGCTAATTATGACAGCTAAACTATTTATAACAGTTACTTTCACAAAATAAAGGGCATATTATTTTTTCTGAAAGTGCTATCATGAAACATACGCCTCAAATGGAGGTTCTCTGAATGTTTAAGCTTTTAACAACCTTTAGCTTCCGACGTACTAAACACACACACACACACACACACACACACACACACACACACACACACACCTCTATCAGTGTTGGGGAAAGTTACTTTTAAAAGTTACAGTAATGCGTTTTTCTCTAAAAAAGTAACTTTTTATAGAAGGTTATGTTACTTTTCTGTTACTTTTTCTCACCTGGGCTGGGCTTGTTTGTTATAACAAAAAACAAATTTACTTCTGTACAGTAGAGGTCAATAAAAGTGGGGGAAGAGTAACTTGATATTTGTAACGGGTTACTTGTTACTTTAAAAAAGTAATCCGATTACATACGTCAAGTTACTTTTAAAAGTAATGCGTTACTTCCTAAAAAAAAGTAACTAATTGTGTTACTTAGTTACTTTTTACGTTACTTTTTCTCACCTGGGCTGGGCTTGTTTGTTATAACAAAAAAAGTTATATTTTTGGCAAATGTAAAGGCCTTTTCACATTAAAAAGTGAATTAAATAAGCCTCAGGTTGAAGGAAATGCAAATTCATGCCTGTACAGTAAAGGTCAATAAATGCGGCGGAAAAGTAACTTGATATTTGTAACTTAGAGAGTTGTAAATTTAAAAGTAATGCGTTACTTGTTACTTTAAAAACGTAATCCGATTACATAAGTCAAGTTACTTGTAAAGCGTTATCCCCAACACTGGAAAAAATGCTTTTCTTACATCTTGTTTCTAGTTCAAACATCTAAACATTCTTACAACAAGAAATATTTACTAGACAAGCAAAAGTAATTGTCTTGTTTTGGGGAAAATAACTCAAAATGAAGAGAGTTTTTGCTTAAAATAAGATAAATAATCTGCCAATGGGGTGAGAAAAATAATCTTGTTTTCTGTTTGAATTAAGATTATTTTTCTCACCCCATTGGCAGATTATTTATCTTATTTTAAGCAAAAACTCTCTTCATTTTGAGTTATTTTTCCCAAAACAAGACAATTACTTTTGCTTGTCTAGTAAATATTTCTTGTTGTAAGAATGTTTAGATGTTTTGACTAGAAACAAGACAAAAATACTGAGTAAGAAGAGCATTTTTTTGCAGTGTGTACAGACATTCCTACTCAACTGTTGCATTCTGGGACTGATTCTGGACTCCCATTAGTAGCCGACACATCACTGGCCGTTTGCGTAACGTCGAGTCTCTCAAATTGCCAAATCTCATTGGGAAACGAATGACAACCGGGTGCGTTGCAAATCGCCGTCAATGAGAAAAACCTTCATTTGACTCAGAGATCTTCAGCTTATGTTCAGAGAGAAGTCAATATGATTGTATCATGGAGTTTTATAAGCATTCATCGTTAGCCTTGATCAGTGCAACAGCCAGCATTCTGGTGGATGAGGTTGAGTAAAGTAAGTGAGAGAAAGGATTCGAGTGTGTGTGTGTGTGTGTGTGTGTGTGTGTGTGTGTGTGATTCTTCGTCCTTCTTTCCCTTTGTTGGTGTGAATTGTGAAGCATTCCTGCGCTGGTGTCCTTTGAGGCCCTTACAACGAGCAGCAGCATGAAGGCAAACAGCCATCAAAAAACAAAACGAGATGAGCCTTCCTCTCTATAGCTATGAAGGTTTTGGTTGCCTTTGGCTGTAAATAGTTGTGACATGGTCACTAAAAACGCAGTTCATGAGCCATACAACAAACTAAGAGATGGAAACAACATTAGATAAAGTGTGAGCTAAACGTCACCGCAAAAACTGAGCTTCTGAATGTTCAGTGACAGTAAACACTTCTGGAACGACTAATGCGTCGCGAATCTCTTGAACGTTCCTTCCAAATGCGGTGATTTGTTGCAGACTTCGTATTTGACTAAAGGGTTAGTTCAGCCAGAAATGTAAATTGTGTGATTAATTCCTCCTGTGGTTGGCCAGCCGTCAGACCTCCGCTCATCTTCACACACAGATGAAGATATTAGTGTTGAAATCCGATGGCTCAGAAAGGCCTTCATTGACACCAATGTCATTTCCTCTCTCAAGACCCATAAAGGCACTAAAGACGTCGTTACAAAGCCCATCTCACTACAGCGGCTCTACAATCATTGATGAAGAGGCCAGAATAGAGTTAGTGCGCAAAAACACTAAATAACGAGACTTTGGCGATCTGAATCACGAATCGATTCACTGAGTCATAACGGTTCGAAGCTTTGTTCTGAAATCGGCCATCACTATATAAGTCGTTATTTAGTGTTTTTTGCGCACTAACTCTATTCTGGCCTCTTCATCAATGATTGTAGAGCCGCTGTAGTGAGATGGGCTTTGTAACGACGTCTTTAGTGCCTTTATGGGTCTTGAGAGAGGAAATGACATTGGTGTCAATGAAGGCCTTTCTGAGCCATCGGATTTCAACACTAATATCTTCATCTGTGTGTGAAGATGAACGGGGGTCTGACGGCTGGCCAACCACAGGAGGAATTAATCACACAATTTACTTTTTTGGGTGAACTAACCCCTTTAAGAGCTAAGTTGCCAATAATAAGTGCTTTAAAGGAAGTGTATGTAAGATTGTGGCCAAAACTGGTACTGCAATCCCTTTCAGATGACTGTAGAGCGGTCTATCCCCCTCCGCCTCCCCCTGACTCGAGGTTGCCAGATTGGCTGCAGGATCAGCAGGAACGTTTGTAGATCTGCAGCTGTGGTAACTAGAGCAGATCTGGCAACCCCAAACACTACTGACTCCGTGATTGGTCGATAGGTGGAGGGCGGAGCTTCAGGCCAAAACACAACATCTCAACATCAACATCAGTTGAGCTGCAACAACAACTTTATAATGACAATATCCTGGCCGGACTACTGTTGACTACTGAAATTAACATGATTTCGTAATGTCTAGTGACATATCAGGGCCATTTTAGGATTAATTGAAATACATTTCTTACATACAGTTCCTTTAAGTTTGGGCTACTGGAAGGCTTGGTGAAAGCGAGGCAGGGTGGTGGTTGTATTGAGAGATGGAGGATGTGTGTAACTCGGGTTGCTTTGTGAGATTGCAAGAGGCTCTTGTGTATCGTGAAGAGGCGTGGCCAGAAGCCCCTCCTCCGGGTTGTAAGCCCCACCCACTACCGCCCCCTGGTTATAAGGCACGAAATTAAACAGCGGCGAGAGAAAGTCGAGTGATTGCGTGGCCTCTGCAGTCCCCGAGGCGGATGCGTTCAGCTTGGGCGTATCTTCAGCCTGTAGCTCGAGGAGATAGCTTTCCAGCTCCGCTCTTAAAGGAGGAGAGTATGAAGCGTGCCCAAGTGGAAACCTTAGGGAAAGTGGGCCGGATGAAGATTGGGACTCCATTAAATCGACCGGCTCCGCTTTAACACGCAGGAGTTCGTGAGCGTGGCTTTTCTTCACATGCCGGGTCAGATGGTCCTTGCGTCCGAAACGCTGAGCGCAATACTGGCACAGGAAGTCTTTGCGTCCCGTATGCACCACCAGATGGCGCCGCACATCCTTACGGGTGTAAAAGCGGCGCTCGCATTGATCGCATTGATGCCGCTTCTCTTTAGTCGCAGTTGCGCTTTTCCCGGCGTGTCCGCGCAGGTGCTCCAGAAGCACAGGTGTGCTTGGGTACGGCTGCAGACACACCTGGCAGGTGAGGTCTCCGCGGTGAGCCGCATGAAGGGCTTGATGCCTTCGGAAGCCTAGTTTGGTGTTGTAGCTTTTGCCACATTCGCCGCAGCTGAAAGCCTCTTTATTAGGATCGTGAGTGTGCAGGTGGTTCTTCAGGTGATCTTTACGGTGGAACATCTTTTCGCAGTAGCTGCACTTGTGGGTCTTCTCAGGCGAGTGTGTGGCCATGTGCCTAAGGACACAAATACATGTATTTACATTTATGCATTTAGCTGATGCTTTTATCCAAAGCGAAAAATGCTTTTCTTACTTAGCATTTTTGTCTTGTTTTTAGTCCAAACATCTAAAAATTCTTACAACAAGAAGTATTTACTAGACAAGCAAAAGTTATTGGTTTTTGCAAAATAGGCTTGGGCGGTAATACGGTAATATGGTATACCGCGGGATCTAAAAATAGCAACGGTATCAGTTTCAATACCGTTATACCGTCATAAAAATGCGTGCTTGTCATCACGTGACAGCGTGGAGGCGCGAAAATGACAGAGAGCGCGGGAAAGATGGCGAGTAGCGCACCGAGTGATCTGGTCGCGAAAAAGAATACAACTTCAGCAGTTTGGCAGTATTTCGGGTTTCGACCTAACGAGAAAGGAGAGGTGGTAAATACGGACGAGGCAATTTGCAAATTGTGCCACAAAAAGGTGACCGCGAGAGATGGAAATACCTCGAACCTAAGGTCGCATATAAGAATCCACCATCCACTCACTGCTGCGAGAATGGACCCGAGTTCACTCAGTGCAACAGTTTTACCGGCTCACGATGCAGGACCAACAACATCTAGGTCGACTGCCAGTACGCAGCCGACGATAATGGGGGCCTTCGGGAAAACAACAAAGTACAAAAGGGACAGCGTCCGTTGGAAAACCTGTACTGATGCAGTGACAAAATACTTGGCGAAGGAAATGGTCTCTTTCCACACAGTGGAAAAAAAGTCCTTTAAGGATATGGTAAAGGTCCTAGATGCCCAGTACGACCTGCCTGGACGGAAACATTTCTCACAAACAGCCGTCCCACATTTATATAGTAAGGTTAGAGACAATATTCAAGTGCTGCTAACAGCGGCAGACAGTTATTCCTTAACAACTGACATGTGGTCGTCAGTTAACATGACACCATATATGTCCCTGACAGTCCACACTATTACACCTGACTGGAAACTTGAATCCAAATGCCTCCAAACTACGTATTTTCCCGAGAGTCATACGGCGGACAATCTTGCTGCTGCGCTCAGAGCTGCACTTCAGGAATGGCAACTAGACAAAAAAAAACTTTCAGCTATAACCACTGACAACGCTGCCAACATTCATGCCGCAATCAGGTCCCTGCATTGGCCGTGGCTTAACTGCTTCGGTCACAATCTAAACTTGGCTGTCACAAATGCATTGCATGACCAGAGGCAAAAAACCGAGCGCGCTCTCGGACTATGCCGTAATATTGTCGGGGCCTTTTCACACAGCTGGCAACGTAAGCATGAACTCCACAAGAAGCAAGTGGACTTGGGACTCCCAAACCACAGTCTCATAACGGTAAGCATAAAATGTATATATATATATACATTTGCATCACATAGCCTAAATAAATTATATTTAAAAGTAGCCTATATTAAAATAGAAAACCATTTTTATTTTTTATCAAATAAATGCAGGATTGATGCGCATAAGGTACTTGTTTAAAATTCAAAAGTTTAAAAAATTTGACCAAATGGAATAATATACATTAATGGGCTTACTTATTTATTCATTCATTCGTTTATTTAGGTCTATTTATTCATTCATTCGTTTATTTAGGCCTATTCATTCATTCATTTTAGGCCAATACATTCATTCATTCGTTAAACGAACTAATGAATAAATAGGCCTAAATAAACGAATTTCGTTTATTTAGGCCTATTCATTCATTCGTTTATGTATGCCTCTTTATTAATTAATTGGTTTATTTAGGCCTATTTATTCATTGAATCGTTTATTCATCATTCATTAATTAATTAATTTATCCATCCATCGGCAGGACTGCGCAACTCGCTGGGGCTCCAAACTGGCAATGGTGGAGCGCATCCTCGAGCAGGCCCAAGCGATCAGACACGTCCTGTCTGATGACAGAAGGAGCAGCTTGTCCCTGACCTGGCAGGACATGGACGTCTTGAAAGCTGTTCACGAAGCACTGAAACCAGTCGGTGACTTTACTGATATTTTGTCAGGAGAAAATTATGTGACCAGTTCCTGTATCCTCCCCATACTACAGCTCTGCAGGGACAATGTGTTGGCTGCGTCAGAAAATGACCTCCAGCTAACAAAGTCAATAAAAACTGGAATTTTAACAAAGCTGGAGGCCAAGTACGAATCCGATTCATCACGCAAACTAATGCGAAAATGCACTTTCCTCGACCCTCGTTACCGTGGAGGATATGAGACGGATGACAACGCATTGGCTGAGACCAAGGCTGAATTACAGGCTGAGATCGTGAGCTTCGAGACAGCAAGTCCAGTGGCCATCAGAGTGGAAGAGGGAGAGGCGCAACCCGAACCCTCATGAAAAAAGATGACTCTGGGAAGTATGCTGCAAAAAAAAGCCGATGCAATGGCAGGTCCCGTCGGCATCGGCACCGTAGAGGACCGAGTCGGAGCTGAAATAACAGCCTACTGTTTGGAGCCAGTTACTCAAGGAGACGAGGACCCACTTCTCTGGTGGAAAAATGCTGCCGGGCGCTTTCCCCAAATGTCGCGAGTGGCACGAAAGTACCTGTGCGTCTGTGCCACAAGCACACTATCGGAGCGGGTTTTCAGCACCGCAGGTAAAGTTGTCGGTCCACAACGTGCCCTGTTAAAGCCAGACAAAGTAAATATGCTGGTTTTTCTAGCGAAAAATCTTGACTAGATTTGATGCCACTTGCCATTCGTTTCTATTAGCAGTTTATTTTTATTTAAAAATTGATTCAGGTATTTTTATTTTGTTTTCATTAAAAAGTAACTAGGAAGAAGTTTTTATTTAGGCCTATTGCTTTGTAATTATTTTTATAATATGAATGTTTATGTTAATTCAAATCTGGTTGACTGTTGTGGGTTTATTTGCACATTTTTATTAGCTGCTCTTTGTTATTTAAAGTTGTTAGGGCGGTGTAATTTATTTAATTGATTTGTGTGCGCGTGTGCAAAAACCGTTCTGGATGTTTATGTTAATTTAATTTTGTTTGACTGTTGTATTTTCACTTTTTTATAAACTGCTATTTGTTGCTAATAAAAGTTGTTAATATTGTTGAGCAAAGTGTGTGTTATTTTGTTATTGTTTCAGTATTAGTGTTTGGTATTTAGTTTCTGAACGGTTTAGGCACAAGCCAACAGTTTGGTGGCTGACTGAGCCTTACGTCATAATTTTTTAATTATTTACGGTAATACCATATACCGAGGTAAAATAGGGAGGAGGTTTAACGGTATCAAAATATGGATACCGCCCAAGCCTATTGCAAAATTGACTTGTTACCATTGAGCGTATTTTAAATTTCAATTTGTGCAATTTGAAGGGTAATGGAAACACAGCTAGTGATAAGCGTTGTGTTTTACCCAAAGTTGAACATTCTTTAACTTTCGGCGACCCGAAAAAAAGAGCACAGCGCTTGAGAGTGAGATAGACGCTCAGCGTCTTGTTACGCTCATGGCGTTCTAAAAACTCAGCACTCCAAAATTTCAACAATTGGAAAATTGAATAAAAAATACGAAAATACGAAAGGAGAAACCGCTTTGGGAGGCACGCGGCCTAATGCACACTCGAGCTCCGAGATTCTCCCGTTCTATCATTTAGTGAATCGTCAACTGAAGACTCTCTCTGAATGAATCTTTTGAATCAATGAATTGTTGATTTTAAGAGCAATGAATCGCTCAAGGCTGCGCTTGCCAAAAGCATAGTGAGTCCGAGCTGATCATTGAGGCCATTGCCACCAACATTCTCTATGATCAACTAAGCTCATGATTGGGAAACACAGCCCACTGTGATTTTCCAGGTTCATTAGAGAATCAGGTCATACCGAATATCGGACGCGTTTCGGGGCGCGTGGTGATTCCTTCAATGACATGTTTGGAGTGAAAAGTATGATAATATGCTTTGGAATGTAGTGAAGTGAAAAGTTTCCCAAAATAAAAAGGGGGGGGGGGGGGGGTCATGCATACTGAGCTTTACACTGTTAAAGACTTGGATTCCCATCCTAAACATAGACAAAGTTTCAAAAACGAATGTTGGACGTTTGATGGAGTATTTCTGTGTCAAAAATACTCCTTCCGGTTTCTCACAAGTTTCGGAGAGTTTTTTTCGAGTATGGGTCGGCTTGACGTTAATAGAGCGGAAGGTCCTTGTATGGGCCGTACGGGCTCTTCTCCCGGTAGGGTGCGCGCGTGACTAGAGCGAGAGAGGAAACGCACGCCCATACACACTCTCAGCTGCAGATCCAGTCGATCCAGGCGCCGCGCTCCACTTTATTCCTATGGGTGACGTCGAGCGACTTCAACGCTTCAGCACAGCATTCTGGGAAGGCAGCGCTGCATTTGAACCGATTTGAACTCAGAAATGATGGGAAGATTCACAACATCGCTTCAGTCGCGTCTCAAAGTGGATCTCCACGGCCACTGCTGTCAGGACTTCACCAAATCATACCAAAGAAGTGTGTTTCTGACGGAGCGGTCCCAACGATAAAGGTTTGGTCCTGCTTTGGAAGCAGCCGGTGAGTAAAACTGCTTCAAATGTCGCGTGAGTAAACATCAGTAAACGACACGATCGCATGCTTCGTCATTCAAATGCGCAAACGGTTACTCCATTGCTGTTCTCTGTATAACGTTACACTAGTCTGACGTGCAAAACCGTTTTGCTTGCTACTGCTAAGGTTTAGTCGCATACAATAGTCCATAAACCGAATCATGTCCTCATAAACTGCGAGTAAAGACACACAAATGTTGACAAGCCACTAAATACAGTCCATACCACAGAGACGGACGTCCTGCTGCTGTTGTTTCTCCTGCTCAATTTATTTCAGCCTCCGAATGATTCTGGATCATATATCTATTAGCTGAGATCGATAGCCATGGGTCTCTCCGCGCTTGAGGACGTCACCGCTTTGCGCGCTCGTCATTCTTTAGCTCCGCCCACACGATACGCCTCCAGGCGCTCGGTTTTTTCCGGAAAGACTCAGTACAGCCCATATTTCTTTTATAAATATAATTAAACTAAAGACTTTTCGGAGATATGAAGGATGCAATACTACTCTATAGGTACTCAAGATTGACATGAGATTGACTGA
Source organism: Pseudorasbora parva (assembly GCF_024679245.1). NCBI lineage: Eukaryota > Metazoa > Chordata > Actinopteri > Cypriniformes > Gobionidae > Pseudorasbora > Pseudorasbora parva. The sequence continues at coordinate 548,672 of NC_090172.1, read as the reverse complement.
AACTGAGTGTTTCACCCCCCCCCCCCCTTTAAATACACAGAGAAATAAAAGAGATAATTAAAAGGGGGACGAGGGAGCAAGGTGAAGACACAGGGACGAGAGAGCAAGGTGGAGACAGAGGGACGAGACAGGGGGATGAGGGAGCAATGTGTAGACAGAGGGATGAGGGAGCAAGGTGGAGACACAGGGATGAGGGAGCAAGGTGGAGACACAGGGATGAGGGAGCAAGTTGGAGAAAGAGGGACGAGAGAGCAAGGTGAAGACAGAGGGATGAGGGAGCAAGGTGGAGACAGAGGGACGAGAGAGCAAGGTGAAGACAAAGGGATGAAGGAGCAAGGTGGAGACAGAGGGATGAGGGAGGAAGGTGAAGACAGAGGGATGAGAGAGCAAGGTGGAGACAGAGGGACGAGGGAGCAAGGTGAAGACAGAGGGACGAGGGAGCAAGGTGGATACAGAGGGATGAGGGAGCAAGGTGGAGACAGAGGGATGAGGGAGCAAGGTGGAGACAGAGGGACAAGAGAGCAAGGTGGAGACAGAGGGATGAGGGAGCAAGGTGGAGACAGAGGGATGAGGGAGCAAGGTGGAGACAGAGGGACAAGAGAGCAAGGTGAAGAAAGAGGGATGAGGGAGCAAGGTGGAGACAGAGGGATGAGGGAGCAAGGTGGAGACAGAGGGATGAGGGAGCAAGGTGGAGACAGAGGGACAAGAGAGCAAGGTGAAGAAAGAGGGATGAGGGAGCAAGGTGGAGACAGAGGGATGAGGGAGCAAGGTGGAGACAGAGGGACGAGGGAGCAAGGTGAAAACAGGGACGAGGGAGCAGGGTGGAGACATAGGGATGAGGGAGCAAGGTGAAAACAGAGGTACAAGGGAGCAAGGTGGAGACAGAGGGACGAGAGAGCAAGGTGAAGACAGAGGGAGGAGGGAGCAGGGTGGAGACAGAGGGATGAGGGAGCAAGGTGAAAACAGAGGGACGAGGGAGCAAGGTGGAGACAGAGGGACGAGGGAGCAAGGTGAAGACAAGGGATAAGGGAGCAAGGTGGAGACAGAGGCATGAACGAGCAAGGTGGAGACAGAGGGATGAGGGAGCAAGGTGAAGACAGAGGAACAAGAGAGCAAGGTGGAGAAAGAGGGATGAAGGAGCAAGGTGGAGACAGAGGGATGAGAGAGCAAGGTGGAGACAGAGGGATGAGGGAGCAAGGTGAAGACAGAGGGATGAGGGACCAAGGTGAAGACAGAGGAACAAGAGAGCAAGGTGGAGAAAGAGGGATGAAGGAGCAAGGTGAAGACAGAGGGATGAGGGAGCAAGGTGAAGACAGAGGAACAAGAGAGCAAGGTGGAGAAAGAGGGATGAAGGAGCAAGGTGAAGACAGAGGGATGAGGGAGCAAGGTGAAGACAGAGGAACAAGAGAGCAAGGTGGAGAAAGAGGGATGAAGGAGCAAGGTGAAGACAGAGGGATGAGAGAGCAAGGTGGAGACAGAGGAAAGAGGAAGCTGGGAGGAGTGCCCTATACACTGGGAGGAGTGCCCCATACACTGGGAGGAGTGCCCTATACACTGGGAGGAGTGCTCTATAAACTGGGAGGAGTGCCCTATAAACTGGGAGGAGTGCCATATACACTGGGAGGAGTGCCCTGTACACTGGGAGGAGTGTCCTATACACTGGGAGGAGTGCCCTGTACACGAAGAGCAAGCCTTCAGGATAGTGTGCAACTCCATAAAATCCAGATGAACCGCAGGATCATCCATGGTGACAGAGGGGGGGGGAAATGGGATGAAACAAAAAAGACAGCAGCACAAATACTGTATTTGTTTCTGTATATTGTAGTTGCTAGAGCATACACTACTTGCCTATGTTCAGAGAGTTTGTCCACACCTACCGTAGAAGTTTATACTTGGAGACGAAGGCCTTGGTGCAGTCGGTGTGTGTGCAGCGATACGGCCTTTCCCCAGTGTGGGAGTAGGAATGAACCTTCAGCTTCTCCAGGCTGTTGAAGGCCTTCTCGCACAGCTGGCAGGAGAAGTTCTTCCTCACTTTCCCCTCGACCCTCCTCTTCCTCACGCGGCAGTGCTCCCCCCCGCCGGGGCAGTCGTTGGGAGATGATGTTGCCATGGCAACCTAGCGACAGCAGGCCATGTGGTGGACACGAGTGATACGTCCCGGCACGGAGAGCGCGGAAAAGCCCAAATCGTCAACACAGTAGAGACGCAAGGCCCTGAGAGAAACATCACCAACATTACACAAGAAGCTTCACACCTACAATAGGAATCACTCACTGTTGGTTGCATGCAATTTCACTTTTTTTAAACTTTAGTTAGTGTGTAATGTTGCTGCTTGAGCATAAACAATATCTGCAAAGATACAGTGCTGAAAGTTCACTGCAAACGGAGATATTGTCTTGTAAATTTACGGCAGATTATTGCCTACAAAAATGGCCGGTTTGGACTACAACAAGCTTCTTCCTGGGTTGGTGACATCATAAACCCTTGCTATTAAAATAAACAGGGCTCGACATTAGGCATGTTCATGTGCTTGTCGTTCGGACAAGTAAATCGGTCATTCACTTGTCCGAGTAAAAAATGTGCTTATCCAGAAAAAAATTAGATTTGTGTGTTTGTGTGATGTAAATATAACTTATTCTGAAGCAATATTCTCACCAGTGTTCAATCAGCTTATATTTAAAAAGCTCCTCTTTAAATATAAGCTGTGTTATCTTGAATTTGATCTATACATGAAATTAAAATGAGACACTATAGGGTTGTTACCATTCAAATTTAATTATTTACACTGAAAAATTACAACTGCATTAAACAATGTTATGAGATTTGTATTTTTGAATAAACAAAAGAAATGTTGAAAAGTATATGAAACTAAACCAGCAGGTGAGTGAGTCATTGAGTCATTAATTCAAACGATTCATTCAAGAATGAGGCAGCCGTTTACGAAGAGGTCATTGAATCTTTGATTCAAATGATTCATTCAAACACTGAATCATTCAGTAACCCCCCCACACACACAAACACACACACACACTGTTGCTGTTAGACGCGATATGGTTCTGCTGTTTGGAACTATTTTCGCTGCTGAAATAGAAAAAAAATCAGTCAATATTGCATCTAAAATGTAAGTGACTAAATGTTAATTAATTGTTTATGGAGCTGTCATATGAAATCGGAGTCATTTTTAAACGTGGTGGTGTTCAGGAAAACAGCACATTTGGTCATGTGATGTTGTTTAATTGTATCATATGTTATAAATATAAAAATTTCACATGTTGAATGTTTAGCTCAGTTTCTCAGTGTGAGCGGCGCTCATGTGTTTTGATTTCTCCTCGAGATGTGCGAGCGTCGACAGCGTGTTGTTACCCGCAGTTCATTACATTATATATTATCCACTATCAATCACCACTTACACTAAATTAATGCAGAATCATTCTTGCATTTTGGTGATTAGTTAGTTATTTTTTGTTATTGGCGTTTTAATCAAACTGAGGAGGTCGGGCAGCACGGATGAATGAGGACCGCGAGGGCTGCCCGAGGCGATGGTGCTGGAGCGAGGAAGGTGGGACAGAGACCTCGCTGCCGTGCCCCTGGGTCGAGGTGGGGTGGCTGCCGTTCGAGAGGGAGCGGAGGAGTCACCGCGCTTGCCGTGAGCCAGAGCCGTGCAGTGCCAGTCCCAGCAGTGTCTGGGAACCGGACCAGATATTTTATTCTTTCTTTCACTGGGTAGAGCGCAGTCTCGGGAGGGGTATGTGGCAGGCAGCGGGGCGAGGGACCGCGAGAGCGGCCGGTGACGAGTGGTAATGAGTACCAGCTGCGCGACACACCGGTCTCGTCTCGCGGCCAAGTGACGGGAGCATAAAAGAAGGAGCGAAGGACGCGGAAGACGAGAGGACCAGGCCTGGATTTATGTTATGTTTTGTTATGTGTGTCTGGGCAGTCGTCCGTGAGGGGCTGCCCGCGGTTTACTTTCGTTTTGTTTAAAATGTTTGTTTTGAAATTAAAAAGTTTGTTACAAGTTCGCCGCTTCCTGCCTCCTCCCTTCCATCAACGAACCCCCGTTACTACTACATTTGGCCATCTAACCAATCTAAGACCATTGCATTTTTCAGAGGGAGGGGCTTCATAGAAGCAGGAAGCAGACGAGCCGCTCAAAGCACAGACAGCGGTGTGGAATAAAGGGAGGATAGAAGAAAAATACAGCGTTAAAAAAACGAAGTATTAGGACATGTTAAACTGCGCCCCATAAACACAACCAAGCCTAGAATAACACACAGAACCACCGCTTTAATGTATATTAACTAAACCTAGATGAGTGAAGTTTGATGACATAACTTTGAAAAGCTTGACGATTTTATTCAGTCAATAAAAATGTTGCTAATATGTTCTGACGGGATTATTACATTGTTAGCATGTTTCTAGCATGAATTAGCACATTGCTAGTAGCCTGTTTTAACATGATGTTAGCATTATTTAACACATTTGCTAACATGTTTGTAACATGAATTAGCACATTGCTAGTAGCCTGTTTTAACATGTTGTTAGCATTATTTAATGCATTTGCTAGCATGTTTCTAACATGAAATCGCACATTGGTATTAGCCTGTTTTAACATTTTGCTAGCATGTTTTAACATGTTTGCTAACATGCTTGTAACATGAATTAGCTTTTTGCTAGAAGCCTGTTTTAACTTGTTGCTAGCATGATTTAACACATTGAAATAAAGGGATCAGTGTAAAGCTATTAAGCCACGCCCCTAGCAACCATTTAGAGCTCCAAGCAACTGATCCCATAGACTTCCATTGAGAGATCAAAGGGATATCTTGGGACAGATGTGTCATAGAAACATGAGGGTGGGTTTGTTTGACTCAGGGCATTAACAGCCAATCACAAATTACCTTCAGCACTTCCTAGCCACGCCCTAGCAACCATTATCAAGCGTCAATTATTATTTAACGTCTGGAATGTTTTAAGATGTTGCTAGCATGTTTCTGTATGAAGTATTTCTACAAAGTGTCTGTACTTTTTTCTTTATAAAACTTTAACTTCACTACATTCAAAGCATAATGTCGTACTTTTTATTGCACTATGTTTCATAAATATATATTTTTAACCTTTAATACTTAATTACATTAAAAATGTAGTACTTTCTTACTTGTACTCATGAGTAAAACTTTGAATTACGTAAGCGTATAAGAAAGTACTACATTTTGATATATGAAGCACAGTGCAGTAAAAAGTACAGTATTATGCTTTGGATTGTAGTGAAGTAAAAGTTTTCAAACACTGAAATACTTGATAAATGTGCTTAAGCCGAGTAAAAATACTTCTGTCCGCCTCTGGTCTTGACTATAATATCCCAGCAGATTATCTACCATTTTAAAGCTACAATGTTTAATTAAACACCAGTCTGAATAAATTATTTCTTTGTCACTGTTCCTTGCTGGATTAGACGATAATATTGCTAAATATTTAAAAATGTTATATATTCATTCTTTAAAAACAAATCAAATAAAAATGTTTAACCAATTAATTTAGTCTAGTATTTCTTCTAACATAATCAGCTCTTTCATTTAGATGATTTGTGAAAATATGTCAAATTAAGGCACTAAAATGTTAGTATTTATATTTAAGTTAAAATTAAAATGATTTGCCTAAAATAATATTACATTGTTAAACACATAATAATAATAATAATAATAATAATAATAATAAAATATATGTAGTAGCCTATATTAAAATTAAATCTCCATGTCAGTAGAATTTAATAATTTAGATATTTCGGTAAGAAATAAGCCGTTAGAACTTCATTACCTGATTAAATTGTGATTAAACTGTTTTATACCAATTTAGTTCTCAGCGAAAACTACACAAACAATAATAAAAAACATAAAACGTTGTACTTTGGGCTTAAAAATAATATCGCAAATTGTATCTACGCTGAAAAAATAAAATAAAAACGGAACAGAAATACAAGGAAATTTTCTTTAATTCAAAGTACAGGTGAACCAGGTTTCATAAGTTATACATTGTGTTCTACTTTACCGATTTTTTTTTTTTTTCAATACGCAGTCCAACAATAATTTAACCTTTTTGACTGGAAATACTAGACATTATATGAGGTCTAAATGTGTGGATATAAGAGTTCGTCGCGCTCTTGCGCGGGAAAAGCTATGACGTTTTTTTCTGTCCGTTAGTTTCTAACTGAACATCCATAACAACCGCGCGCGCGGCAAACCCGGTGACCCCCTTCAGCTCAGCCTCAAAACAGGACATCCAGGAGGAGGGAGAAAAGGATGGAGGTCCACACACACACACACACACACACACACACACACACACACACACACACCTCGAATAAACATTAAATCGACTACACGTTAAAAATAGACTTTTACCAGTTCGATCATGTTTTGCGCACAATATGGAACTATATGATTGCGAGCTATAGAGTAAGAAACGCACCACACCCCGCGTCAAACAACATTTCTGATATTATATCAGTACTCAAAGTGTCCCAAATTAAACTCTTATATCCTTATGATCATCCCAGCCCCAGTCAATCCCGGTGGGACAGATGAGCTCGGCTCAGCATCTCATAATTCGGTCCCCCTTCACTTCTCCCACCATTTTGGTTGTTTGCGATATTGACAAGCAGCTAGTGACCCCCTTAATACACTCTCTTTGTAAACCGTGTCTAAAATCACAAATCCACACGGCGTGTTTATTACATGGAAAGGTGTTTCACTCGCAATTAAACTACCGAAAACTTTCGCTCCGTGTATTCTCGCGGCGCGCGTTTTTTAGCGTTTAAACACGCGCGTGAGTTCGCCACGTTATTATAAACATTATAAACACATTTTTAAAAACTTTTCCCAACTTTTTACAACTACTGCTGTGTTTATTGACATTCGTCCGCGCGCAACGTGACTTGACAGAAACAAACGGCAGAATTACGCTCGGTTTTCCGTATAATTCAGCCTTTCGTTGCTTTTCTCCTCAGTTCCAGACTCTGCGCTGATTAACACAAAACTTTTTTTCTCCTCTAGCTCACCCCTCTCTCATAATTTGAATAACCCCGATATTTTAATTAAAGAACACCGTAACAATTTCCTTAATATGCGTAAAACTCACCGTAGGAGCGTTAACATCCTTTCTATGGTCTTTTTCTTGACTTTCAACTATTTCCCGGATTTTTAATAATTTTTTTCTCATATTTTTTGCTAGACGCGGCGGGCCTAAAAATTGTTTGCTTTCGCCTCTTTCCAGCAGCCATTGTGTATGCGCTGCGATGCAACCAACCACAGCCCTTTGCCACGCCCACCGCGACGCCCTCCTCCCGCGCGCTCGTGATTTGCAAAGTAAACTGTCATTTTCAGATTTCCCCGCCACTGACTTTCCCTCTCAGAAAATCTCAAATTTAGGACTCGTCGGTGTTTCTGTCAATCGCAATGACTTCGTTAAATATTTGTTTAATCACTGGGCAGGCAAAGGAGTTATCTCCCTCACCCCATTGGATGCACGAGGTGACAATTCATACGACCGTTACCGGTGACGCGTTCTAACTTGCAGTCTGATTGGCCACCGAGGCCTGTCAATCATCTACTAAAGGTTAGGTTGCGCTGTGTTGTTGTGACATAAGTTCTGTTCGGACATGACATGAGGGAAGGTTGAGTGTTCCTGTGCGACAAAATGTAAATATTTGCAACGTTAAACCTCTTATTCTGTTTTGTTATCGAGCGCGTTCCTTTGTATTGTAATTTAGTAGTTAAACGTTACGTGACTTTCAGCTGAGGTAAAGCCACCGGTGTTCAGTCCGCTAGTTTGAATGACTGAGATTACCGGTGGGTTTGAAGCGATATGGTTTTTAATTTTGAGGTGATTTAAAGTGTGCGCAAGTGCTTATTATGGTTTTTAACTCCGTTTAGTGTGTGTGAGATAAAGGCCGTGTTACGTTAGATATGAGTTGACTAGTCGTTTAAATCGCCGTGATATACGTTACCTTAGCTTACGTCATCTAATATCACTATTTCCCGGATTTTTAAAATATTTTTTTGCCTCGTGTTTTTTGTTTTTTAAATTTGTAATGAGTTTTATTATCTCAAAAATATGTAAATTAATTACCTAAATCAATGATATATATATGTATATATATATATATATATATATATATATATATATATATATATATATATATATATATATATATATATATATAATTTTTATTATTATAATTTTTTTTATGTATTCACCCCCCACAATATTCGCATTGTTGGCAAATATAATTAATCTGAATTCTTCTTTGATAGCTTGATTATGACCTTCTAGGGGTCTTATAGGGGTTTGTGAGGGAACTGCGGGACAATGTGAATGTAAAATTAAAGAAAATAAATAAAACTGCACATTTAATAGATTGTCATTTTGCATTTCCAATAGAACGCACACATGACAAAATAAATGCTATATAGTAAGATATTAAATGTTTTATCTGCACACCATGTGATTATTAACTGACATCTGTGGAGATGCGAATTTGTCATTAAACTTTTTTTTATTTTATTTTATTTATCCCCTTTGGGCAATTAGTTTAGGCTCTCATGGTGCTTTACATGTAACACTTAACACATGCATTCAAAACAAAACTCAAAAAAAATAAAAATAAAAATCAACCAAATTTATTTTAGTTGTCAAATTATTTCAACTCTTCAAGTAAGTATTTTACCTGTAAGTTTGGAACCCCGGTCTAGACTACAGCTCAGTGTTTTTTTAGTATAATTGAGATGCTATTATAGTTTTACTTAAAGGCACAGTATGTAATTTCTCCCCTCGCGCAGCACAGGGGCGTGTCTTGACTCGTGAGTGGGCGGAGCTTTTATTCTGCCTAGAGCGCTTTCCCTCTCGTGTGTTTGTGTGTGTGTGTGTGTGTGTGTGTGTGTGTGTGTGTGTGTGTGTGTGTGTGTGTGTGTGTGTGTGTAACAGTGCTGTTTAATCATTTCTCACACACATGTGAGTGTGTTAAAGTGATGTTATAATGCTACTATGAGACACACTGCGGTGAGCGAGATCATATTAGGCGGTAAAACACGGCACTCTGAGCGGTAAATCAACAACAGCAGATTAAACAATAAGACTAACTGTGTTGAGCAGGAGAACAATCATTAGTTTCTGTCCATCAATGATCCAAACAGTGTCTAATAAAACACATCAGATATTAAAGCGGCGATACTGTTGCCATATAACTTGTTTATTTGATCATATTCCTGTTTATTTTCCCAAAACATTGATGCATTGTTAAATACTCTCGCAGTGTTAGTCCCTAATTCGTTGTGGTTGTGATATTCCAGCTGTGGCTGATGCGGTGAGAGGATGGCTGGCAAATCCAGCGCAAGGAAAGTTCGGAACGAGGACATCAACCCATGCATTGAGGTCAGTGGGATTCAGCATGCAGGAAAAGTGCTTAACCTGTTCAATTGTGCTTTAAAATGAGTCTTAAAGGGTTCATTCACCCAAAAATGAAATGTCTGTCATTAACTCCTCTCCCTAATGTCGCTCCACACCCGTATAAAGATTCGAACGGTTATGTATCAGCGAATTCGTGATCTGAATCATGAATCGATTCACTGAATCATAACCGTTTGAATCTTTATTTGAGGATTGAACACAAACGCGGAAGAGAAGCCAATGCTGAATAAAGTCGTAGTTTTTGTTATTTTTGGACCCAAATGTATTTTGGATGCTTCAAGAGACTCTAATTAACCCACTGATGTCTCATATGGACTACTGCGATGATGTTTTTATTCCCTTTCTGGACATGGACAGTATAGTGTGCATACACTTGCATACGCTCTCGGACTAAATATAAAATATCTTAAACTGTGTGTGAAGATGAACGGAGGTCTTATGGGTGTGGAGCGACATTAGGGAGAGGAGTTAATGACAGACATTTCATTATTGGCTGAATTAACCCTTTAATGTGTCCTCGTAGGAGAGCGATGGATCCCAGAAATGCATGGATGCTTACAACTATGAGAAGAGCAAGTGTTCTGCGTACTTCATGAGGTATAAGAACTGCAGGAAATACTGGGTGAGTCCGCAAAACACACAGCTATGGTATTGGTACCGACTACTGGAGTTTTGGTACCGTGACGTCCCTTCGCTGGCAACATTTATTACCCAATTACTGAACTATTATTTTGAGGAATATTGCACAATCTTTTGACTTTTGTAAGATAAGTAAAAAGAGAAAAAGGTCTATTTATAATGTTTTGTTTCATAAAGCAACTGATTTTCAATTATTCTTTCGTGGCACAGAACACGTATTTTCTGAGAGTTGTTTAAGTGAGAGAAGATACTATTGTAATGTTTACTAATTAATTTTAAAATTTAAATAAAATGTAGCTTTGAAGAAAAAGTGGATTTTTGTTTGTATATGCTGTCAATAATAGTTATTAGAAAGAAAATCGGAATTGGCAAAAATTGGCATCGGCCGATCTCACTAACAAAAAAATCGGAATCGGAAAAAAAAATTGCAATTGGTGCATCTCTATTAAAGATTGCGAGTGATGATTGGCAATGTTTTCAAAATCACTTAGTCGGACAATCAAAACGGACAAATATAATGTGTAGTGTGAACCCGGCGTAATGTATCTCAGGTGATGCCAGGAATTTAGTTGCTAGGTAACGCATTACTCTAATCTGATGACTTTTCTCCAGTAGTGAGTAATCTAACGCGTTACTCTGATCTGACGACTTTTCTCCAGTAGCGAGTAATCTAACGCATTACTCTAATCTGACGACTTTTCTCCAGTAGCGAGTAATCTAACGCATTACTCTGATCTGACGACTTTTCTCCAGTAGCGAGTAATCTAACGCATTACTCTGATCTGATGACTTTTCTCCAGTAGCGAGTAATCTAACGCGTTACTCTGATCTGACGACTTTTCTCCAGTAGTGAGTAATCTAACGCGTTACTCTGATCTGACGACTTTTCTCCAGTAGCGAGTAATCTAACGCATTACTCTGATCTGACGACTTTTCTCCAGTAGCGAGTAATCTAACGCATTACTCTGATCTGACGACTTTTCTCCAGTAGCGAGTAATCTAACGCATTACTCTGATCTGACGACTTTTCTCCAGTAGTGAGTAATCTAACGGATTACTCTAATCTGGCGACTTTTCTCCAGTAGTGAGTGATCTAACGCATTACTCTAATCTGACGACTTTTCTCCAGTAGTGAGTGATCTAACGCATTACTCTAATCTGACGACTTTTCTCCAGTAGCGAGTAATCTAAGGCGTTACTCTAATCTGACGACTTTTCTCCAGTAGTGAGTAATCTAACGCGTTACTCTGATCTGTCGACTTTTCTCCAGTAGTGAGTAATCTAACACGTTACTCTGATCTGACGACTTTTCTCCAGTAGTGAGTAATCTAACGCGTTACTCTAATCTGACGACTTTTCTCCAGTAGCGAGTAATCTAACGCGTTACTCTAATCTGATGACTTTTCTCCAGTAGTGAGTAATCTAACGCATTACTCTGATCTGACGACTTTTCTCCAGTAGCGAGTAATCTAACGCATTACTCTGATCTGACGACTTTTCTCCAGTAGTGAGTAATCTAACGCATTACTCTGATCTGACGACTTTTCTCCAGTAGTGAGTAATCTAACGCATTACTCTGATCTGACGACTTTTCTCCAGTAGTGAGTAATCTAACGCATTACTCTGATCTGACGACTTTTCTCCAGTAGTGAGTAATCTAACGCGTTACTCTGATCTGACGACTTTTCTCCAGTAGCGAGTAATCTAACGCGTTACTCTGATCTGACGACTTTTCTCCAGTAGTGAGTAATCTAACACGTTACTCTAATCTGACGACTTTTCTCCAGTAGTGAGTAATCTAACACGTTACTCTAATCTGACGACTTTTCTCCAGTAGTGAGTAATCTAACGCATTACTCTGATCTGACGACTTTTCTCCAGTAGTGAGTAATCTAACGCATTACTCTGATCTGACGACTTTTCTCCAGTAGCGAGTAATCTAACGCATTACTCTGATCTGACGACTTTTCTCCAGTAGTGAGTAATCTAACGCATTACTCTGATCTGACGACTTTTCTCCAGTAGAGAGTAATCTAACGCATTACTCTGATCTGACGACTTTTTTCCAGTAGCGGGTAATCTAACGCGTTACTCTGATCTGACGACTTTTTTCCAGTAGCGGGTAATCTAACGCGTTACTCTAATCTGACGACTTTTCTCCAGTAGCGGGTAATCTAACGCGTTACTCTGATCTGACGACTTTTCTCCAGTAGCGGGTAATCTAACGCGTTACTCTGATCTGACGACTTTTTTCCAGTAGCGGGTAATCGAACACGTTACTCTGATCTGACGACTTTTCTCCAGTAGCGGGTAATCTAACGCGTTACTCTGATCTGACGACTTTTTTCCAGTAGCGGGTAATCTAACGCGTTACTCTGATCTGACGACTTTTCTCCAGTAGCGGGTAATCTAACGCGTTACTCTGATCTGATGACTTTTTTCCAGTAGCGGGTAATCTAACGCGTTACTCTGATCTGACGACTTTTCTCCAGTAGCGAGTAATCTAACGCGTTACTCTGATCTGACGACTTTTCTCCAGTAGCGGGTAATCTAACGCGTTACTCTGATCTGACGACTTTTTTCCAGTAGCGAGTAATCTAACGCGTTACTCTGATCTGACGACTTTTCTCCAGTAGTGGGTAATCTAACGCGTTACTCTGATCTGACGACTTTTCTCCAGTAGCGGGTAATCTAACGCGTTACTCTAATCTGACGACTTTTCTCCAGTAGCGAGTAATCTAACGCGTTACTCTAATCTGACGACTTTTCTCCAGTAGTGAGTAATCTAACACGTTACTCTGATCTGACGACTTTTCTCCAGTAGCGAGTAATCTAACGCGTTACTCTAATCTGACGACTTTTCTCCAGTAGCGAGTAATCTAACGCGTTACTCTGATCTGACGACTTTTTTCCAGTAGCGGGTAATCTAACGCGTTAGCAATTTCCAAACCAGTCATCAGATTAAAGTCACTGTGAGTTACTCTTTCAGTCATTTTCCTTAGTAAAACATATATTTTTGCTTTCTTCTTGCGTCTCGGAGAGACTATTTTTTTCAGAAAGTATTTTTTAATTTCACCTTAAAATGTCCGGAGATGCATTGTTGGCGTTACTGTTAATAATCCACTTCCAATAAAGTGAGTTTTGACAAAAATGTGTCATTGTCGTCATTTCTGTGTTGAGGCGGCAACTGCTGAATGTAACTAATAAAGAAAAAAACACTGTGTGTGTGTCCTAGCACGCGGTAATGCTGGAGCGGAGACGAGACGGTGTGAAGCCGGATATGCCGAGCGCTGAGGAGCGGGAACGAATCATCATGGCCGCCGGAGGGAAGCCCTACTGACACACACACACACACACATGTTCAGAGACGTTCAGAATGAATTTTGAATTTGAATATGTGTATTTTATTTAAACCTTTTCATAGATGTGTTGTGTACAGAAATCCATGATAACGTTATAATACCTCAATGCCTGATTGTCCATTAATCCGTTCAGAGCGAATTAATCACCGTAAGCGTTCCTCGTAGAGCTCGAAGCACCGCTTGGGAATATTCGGAGAGCTCCGACTCGAACAAAACATGCCAAGATCACACACTTGCTTCTGGAAAACGACAGCTATACGTAACGCGGATCTGAAACACAGAGCTGTAGACATGACTTGTTGATTGACAGCACTTTTGAATCCAGTCATTTATATATCGCTCTGTAATCGCAAACCCAAAGCGGACCAATCAGCTGCGAGCAAAGTGACATCACTATGATGCAATAAAGCCACGCCCCTTACATCTCTCGCCGTATATAATGAAGATGATTGAGACAAAATCACCAGATTTTTTGCCTTTTCATGTGTTATATTTATATTATGTGAATTAAAGTTATACATTCAAGCTGTTAAATGAGTGAGCGTTTCCTTCTGAGCTCGTTGTGAACGTATTAAGCATTTTAATTCGCTTTTACACGATTTGCCATATCTGCAATTTCATTCATGCTTCAAAACCTGTCAGTAAACCGGCCAATGAACTGCTCTGAGTCACACATGGAAATATTATCTGTACATATAATATTAAATATGCAAATGTCACGTTTTTCCCCTGCTTTAATGACTGCTTTCTCTACAAGCTCCTGCACTGCAAAAAATGCTCTTCTTACTTAGTATCTTTGAAAAAATAACTCAAAATGAAGAGAGTTTTTGCTTAAAATAAGATCAATAATCTGCCAATGGGGTGAGAAAAATAATCTTGTTTTCTGTTTGAATTAAGATTATTTTTCTCACCCCATTGGCAGATTATTTATCTTATTTTAAAGGGGCACTATGCAACTTTTCGTCCACTGGGCGCCTATTCTAAACGGCTCGCGAGTACCGGGACTTTTATAATGACGGGGCGGGACACAGTCACCGTGCGCCCGCACTTCCGCTTTTTCCACTCAGGTAAAAGCAGCTCTTTTTATCATATCAGATTCATTTAAGGGGCCAAGGGCTTCGGCCATCCGTCCGCTCTCTTCCCTGAGCTGAACTGAAGTATGGGGCTGGACTTTCCACACGACTGACATCAGGTTCGAGTACGCCAGGTTGGCTGGTGGTTATGTTGCCCGCACACCGCCTCCCATGGCCGAGACTGGTATTACGACACCTGTCGGGCCGGGGCTAGTAATGCTACTGCTAATTAAGGTCGATATCTGCAGCACTATAATTTGACATTTTTTTAATGACATCATCGCCTTTATTTCTTCTCATTCTTTTGATGCGTGTTGGTCATTTTTGGGATATTTTTACCTCAATTTTTACACATGGCACCTTTAAGCAAAAACTCTCTTCATTTTGAGTTATTTTTCCCCAAAACAAGACAATTACTTTTGCTTGTCTAGTAAACACTTCTTGTTTTATGAATTTTTAGATGTTTAGACTAGAAACGAGACACTAATACTGAGAAGAGCATTGTTTGCGGTGTAAAGAACTCTGAGCAAGTGCACCAGAGGACAGAAGCCGTTTAAGACGCCAAACACTGATTTGATTTCGTTATTAGGAGTTCATTGATGAACTAAATCTATTAATGAGATTATTTCTGAAAGCATTCTCACTTAACAGCAGTTTTACCCAAAGTGTCTAAAACTGTTCTCAGTACTGCAGGTTTCTTCAATAATTTAGTCTCAGTTTCTTCATGTGATCCCAGACGGACTCGATGATGGAGAGATTAATAATAAATAACAATAATACATTTTATTTGTGGATTAGATCTCCGTGTGGATCAATCAGCTGTTGTCAGACTCCTTCTGCATACACGTGTGTGTGTGTGTGTGTGTGTGAGAGATGGGTAGGTTTAGGGGCTGTGTGTGTGTGTAAAATTGAGATTTTATATATTTATGTCCAATATAAATATAATGTGTGTATGTATTTATATTTCCTGCTAAGATTGCGAGTCCTGTTCCTTTATAACACCCGGGGGTCTGTTCTTCGTACCTCGCGTAACACACCTGAGATGATTAGACTGATCCCAGATCTGCTGGATTATAATCTGGATTAAGTTATCTGAGATTACTGCGCATTTCCTGAAGAGGGCGGATGATCAATACTCCAAACCACGATCACGTGATGACATCATAAAACTAAAAAAAGACACCCGACAAAAAACTGGACAAAGGATAAAGGACGAAAAAACACGACTTATAATAAAACGGCCGAACGACCAAACCAACATAAAGGTTATAATGGATAAATGATATTCCCAGTTATTTATGATCATCATTTTATAGCATTTGTACACCCTTAACATTTTTATTTCAGTGTTGTAATTAGCAATTCATTACATTTTTAAATCAAGTCGAAGCAGATTTGTTGTGTTACAGCATTAATTAAATTGTCTTAAAAGATCAAGTTATCAGCATCCAGCCATCCCATAATATCCGTCATCACTCACATTACTGGATGTGTGTAAGACTCCAATAAAAACGTGTAATCTTACTTAGTTACTGATAAAATCAAGTAATCTGTTAAGTAACTAAGTCATTTTTTTAAAGGAGCAATCAGATTAACTGGCAACACTGAACATATCCCACATATTTTGATCACTGAATGGATAATTTAGCATGAGGCTGAGAATCAACTCCTCACGCCTGTGCATTTAGTCATTATTAAACTCTTTTGCTCATGTGCCAAAACATGCAGTTTGCTAAAATCAGAGACTCATATCTGATGTGAAGCAGCTGGACAGTCATCCCCAGTGGTGTCCACATGGGGGCGCTCACAACTACAGCACCGGCGTCTCAAGGCCAGCTGCTCAAAACATTTCATCTGGATCAGAAGGAAATCCCATGGTTTGCTATCAGATTCAGGTCATCCATTTTACTTTTGGGCAAAAAATATGAGTTGGAAAAAAATGTTAAATGCTTTTGCTTTCTCTCAGAAAGTAAAAAAGTCTTATAAGTGATTTAAAAACACTTAAAATTAATATATTTTTGTTTGATGTTTACAGCTGTTCGGGGAATCTTTTTATAGCGGCTAAATTATTATTATTATTATTTTTTTGACTATAGGCTACACTGAAAAAAAATGCTCTTCCTACTCAGTATTTTTGTCTCGTTTCCAGTCCAAATATCTAACAATTCTTAAAACAAGATGCATTTATAAGTAAAACGACATGAGATATTTATGGTTTTCTAGGGAAATAAAATCTAAATGAAGTGATTTTTTGCTTAAAACAGGCAAAATAATCTGCCAATGGGGTGAGAGAAATAATCTTAATTCAAACAGAAAACAAGATTATTTTTCTCACCCCATTGGCAGATTATTTATCTTATTTTAAGCAAAAACTCTCTTCATTTTGAGTTATTTTTCCCCAAAACAAGACAATTACTTTTACTTGTCTAGTAAATACTTCTTGTTTTAAGAATGTTTAGATGTTCGGACTAGAAACAAGACAGAAATACTGAGTAAGAAAAGACTTTTGCAGACTTAACCACAACTCTTGCTTTAATTATACACACGTATATGCATGAACTGGTCTGAGATCAGGTGAATATAACACTGGTTTATGAGTTCATATTGACATTTATGACGTAATAAAGTTTGTTTACATGAACTAACACACATCCCTTTTTCATAAACCCTGTGACTGTTTTAGTGATTAAAAAAATCAAACAATATTATAATAAACAGATTTATTAGTAAGAACCATAATAATACATCGATTAAACTCCTTCCGTTCTACAATCAGTCATTGAGTAAATGATTAAACACTTCAGAGATATAAATCAGAGGATCTCCATCTAAAGGGTCAGTCTTCATCAAACCGCTGCAAATTAAGTGCAAATGCTAACGAGGTTACGTTTATTAAACATGAACTGTAATGCTTCAAGTGCTGTCGTCAAGATTAAGTGCTCTTTTTCCCGTGACCTTTGAACTTTGCCATGAAGTTGAACGCTCCCAAATATTCTCCCAGAAGAACGCCGAGTTTAGTGGGAAGAAAACTGTGACAGAGAAAGAACACACACACACACCAGTCTTCATTATCTATGCATCGCTTGAGACTAAATGGTTACAATGTTGCAGTTTATCATTTGCATAAACCAATCAGTAACACTTTACAAACAGGTGCACTAACATCATTAATTAATGCTAAACTAATGCACAGATAATCATGAGTTAATGTATTACTAATGATGAACTAACCCATTTATTAATTATTATCAGCAACTATTGAAGATTCGACATGATTAATAGATTAAGTAATCATTAAAGTGTTATTAGTTAAATGTGTCATAATGTATTAATTGGTTAATAGCATGATATAAACTAATAATGTAAATGAATGTGTTAATTACCACAACGGGTCAAAGCCATGCATTTCAGCTTCCAGCGTCTGCTCTAATGAATCCTTAGCTGATGATTTATAAAGGTTTATTATGTTATGACTTTACTTGTTGAGACACATGACTATTAACTAATTAATAAACTGGAAGTGTGTGTAAGATGTCCGCTGCGGTCCCCTTATATACCAGCAGATCTCATAGACTCTTGCTGCATCCCAATTCGCCGACTTATACTACGTCCTAAAGTATGTGCTCTTTTAGTGAAGATAAAGTTCATACTTTTGAGTGTGCGAGCTTCAGGACTACTTCGCCATCTTTAACGGACTCTGCTGCTTAGTTACGAGCATCCCATAACCGTTTAAACTCACCTGTCAATCATCACACAGTTCAAATCTGCTGTGTGTGTGTCTTTAATGCAGAGACTCTCCTCGTGTGTTTGCAGTTTAAATATAATTATGGATTTAAAAGTTAACGGCCTAACGTGTCATTACAGAAGTGCTCAGTGCTGCTGCAGGTGAGATATAATGCGGACAACACTGAAGAAATATATGAGTCAGGTTAAATACTGATCATTGATCACGCAAACCCCTTTATCGAAACCTCTCTACTGTCTGACTCGCACACCCGCCATGTTTGTAGTTTCTTTCCGCTTTTTTTCAGCGTTTGTAGTTCTAACCCGCAATGGGTTGTGGGTAATATCAGCCGTTAGAGTGTGTGTCGATCTGAAATAGTAAACCATCATCCGGGGAATGTTTGAAGTTATTCTTGGACTTCATTTCCCAGTATCCTTTGCTCATTGTTTGTTAACCCATTTCACCTGTGTCTTGTTTTCTTGGTTTATTACCCTGTCCGTTTAAATGCCATTGCCCTGTGTTCTGGGTGAAGTCTTGTTTGTTGGTTTTGGTTTACACTCTCTGTTGGCATTTCGAGCAGTTCTTGTTTTGTTCTCATGTTTGATTCCTGACTTTGATTGAGTCTTGTATTCCTGTTCCTGTCTGCTGTCCTTGAAGCGTATCTGGACTGATTATATGTGCTTGACTCTGACTGGTATGGACTATGCCCTTGGATAATAATTGTAAATAAACTGCGTTTGGATTCTCACTCCCTCTGCTGTATGCTGTCATTATAACACAGTGTGTATTGAATGAGTGGCAGCTTTATTGAGAGCACTGTATCGAGTCCAACCTTTTGTTTAGACTGATAAGTGTTTGTTTTACTGGTGTTTTCCCAGATTAACTCCAGCTATCAGCAGCTCTGAGGGCGTGTGTTCCGGCAGGAATATACTCTGTTTCAGGGATTCTCAACCTTGGCCCATTGTCCTGCAGATTTAGCTCACCTGCCTGTATTCTTCTAGTGATCCTGAAGAGCTTGATTAGGGTTGGAACTAGGGCTGAATCCCCGCCGCCATTTTGAAGTGCGTTCAACTTCGTGAAGTGGGCAAGGGAAGTTTATATGGACAGACCCTTGCTCCTCGATTAGACCGAGGGAGCGAGTCTACTTCCTATTTACACTCCATACACTCCCCTAAAGGATTATTAGGAACACCTGTTCAATTTCTCATTAATGCGATTATCTAATCAGCCAATCACATGGCAGTTCTTCAGTGCATTTAGGGGTGTGGTCCTGGTCAAGACAATCTCCTGAACTCCAAACTGAATGTCCGAATGGGAAAGAAAGGTGATTTAAGCCGTTTTGAGCGTGGCATGGTTGTTGGTGCCAGACGGGCCGGTCTGAGTATTTCACAATCTGCTCAGTTACTGGGATTTACACACACAACCATTTCTAGGGTTTACAAAGAATGGTGTGAAAAGGGAAGAGCATCCAGTCTGCAGCAGTCCTGTGGGAGAAAATGCCTTGTTGATGCTCGAGGTCAGAGGAGAATGGGCCGACTGATTCAAGCTGATAGAAGAGCAACTTTGACTGAAATAACCACTCGTTACAACCGAGGTATGCAGCAAAGCATTTGTGAAGCCACAACACACACAACCTTGAGGCGGATGGGCTACACCAGCAGAAGACCCCACCGGGGACCACTCATCTCCACTACACATAGGAAAAAGAGGCGACAATTTGCACAAGCTCACCAAAATTGAACAGTTGAAGACTGGAGAAATGTAGCCTGGTCTGATGAGTCTCGATTTCTGCTGAGACATTCAGATGGTAGAGTCAGAATTTGGCGTAAACAGAATGAGAACATGGATCCATCATGCCTTGTTCCCACTGTGCAGGCTGGTGGTGGTGGTGTAATGGTGTGGGGGATGTTTTCTTGGCACACTTTAGGCCCCTTAGTGCCAATTGGGCATCGTTTAAATGCCACGGCCTACCTGAGCATTGTTTCTGACCATGTCCATCCCTTTATGACCACCATGTCCCCATCCTCTGAGGGCTACTTCCAGCAGAATAATGCACCATGTCACAAAGCTCCAATCATTTCAGATTGGTTTCTTGAACATGCCAATGAGTTGACTGAACTAAAATGGCCGCCACAGTCCCCAGATCTCAACCCAATAGAGCATCTTTGGGATGTGGTGGAACAGGAGCTTCGTGCCCTGGATGTGCATCCCACAAATCTCCATCAACTGCAAGATGCTCTCCTATCAATATGGGCCAACATTTCTAAAGAATGCTTTCAGCAGCTTGTTGATCAACGCCACGGAGAATTAAGGCAGTTCTGAAGGCGAAAGGGTCAAACACAGTATTAGTGTGTGCTCCTAATAATCCTTTAGGGGAGTGTAAATACATATAGAATGCTATATTAAACAATTTCCTGAAGGAAAAAATAATAATATATCAACACCATCTTGGATTCCAAGTGATCAAGGGGTTAGAGCGTTCCAGTTCATGCCATTGCAAAGGTTCCTCCAGTAGCAGGCACTAATGCAACGCAAGCAATGATGCACATCCGAGTGAAGGAGACGAAGGGAAGTCAGCGAGCGAAGGGCATAATAAAAACAAACTAGAACGCAGCACTAGTGTTAAAGCGATAGTTGAGCCAATAATGAGCCTGATGTTGATCTGCTGACCCCAGGGCATCCACATGTAGGTGTGTGTGTTTCTTCAGGAGAACACAGATGAAGATTTAACTCAACTGCTGCTGTGTGTCGGTCATAATGATGTGAATGGGGAATAATTCTAGGAGAGCAAAACAAACAAACACACACACACACACACACACACCCTGCTGCTCCTGACGACACACTGATGTCTGAAGACACGAACCGATCGGTTTCTGAGAGAAACACAACAGTATTTGTGTTATTTTTACCTCATATCAGACGAATCTCATCTAGTGTTCCCATCCGCTATTACTGCCGTCTGATGAGGTCAGACTGGCGCGATCATAGATATATATATATATATATAGATGCCTGATTCGGCTGATCTGCTCAGGCACTAATGAGGAATCTATATATATATATATGTCTATGATCGCCCCAGTTTGCGGATGGGAACACTAGATGAGATTCGTCTGATATGAGGTAAAAAAATAACACAAATACTGTTGTGCTTCTCCGATACACCGACACACAGCAGCAGTTGAGTTAAAAATCTTCATCTGTGTTCTCCTGTGTTCTCTCTTCTGGCTGGGCTTCCAGCATGCACTATCAAACCCTTGCAGCTGATCCCGAATGCAGCGGCGAGAGTGGTCTTTAATGAGCCGAAGAGAACGCATGTTACGCCTCTCTTCATCAAACTGCACTGGTTGCCAATGGCCGCTCGCATCAAATTCAAGGCACTAGTTATCGCCTACAAAACAACCTCTGGCTCGGCACCAATATACCTAAACTCACTTGCTCAGACTTACACACCCTCCAGAAGCTTGCGTTCTGCGAGCGAGCGGCGCCTCGTGGTTCCATCCCAAAGAGGCATGAAATCGCTCTCACGGACATTTTCCTGGACCGTTCCCACCTGGTGGAATGACCTGCCGATCTCAATTCGTGCTGCCGAGTCTGTAGCCATTCTTAAAAAACATCTTAAGACACATCTTTTCCATTTGCACTTGACCAATACAGAATAGCACTTACTGATCACCACAGCAACGACCAAAAAGCGTACACTCCTGGATCATATCTACGTCTCTCATCCGGATTTGTGCCTTCAGGTGGGTATGTTACATAGTTATCATAGCTACCAGAATCCAGTGTTCTGTATATTGCATACGTGAGTTTTTGTTGTAGATGTCTATAAAAAAAATTTTTTTTTTAAAAGGTGTACTGTGCTAATTAATTGAGACTTCTTACAGCTCTTACAGGTTTTTGGCCTTGTCTGTTCCGTTGCTTCTATTACTCTCCCCTTTTTTGTAAGTCGCTTTGGATAAAAGCGTCTGCTAAATGATTAAATGTAAAACACACACACCTACATGTGGATGCCCTGGGGTCAGCAGATCAACATCAGGCTCATTATTGGTTGAACTATTCCTGCTCTCTCATTGGTCAGACAGGACCTGTTTCTGTTCTGGGATTGGCCGTTATTTACTGCATCATGAACTGAAGCAGATGTTTAACTCTTACTTCTTCAGAGCGATGGCGATGTAGACGCTCCGAGGCATGTAGAGATAAACCTGATCCCGGCGGACTGCATCCACAATCTTCCTGCACGCATACTCCGGCTCCAGAATGGGCATGAGTCTGGGGAATCTGCAACACACACACACACACACACACACATTTCTCAATCAAGCTGTGTGCTTAGCACTACAGAAAAGGAGGTTGTGTTTATTTTGAGCAGCTGACTTGGTGTTGGCTCCCTCGAACATGCCGGTGTTGATGAAGAAGGGACAGACGATGGTGGTCTTCACTCCATCACAGCCCATGGCCAGCAGCTCCAGAGCCATCGACTCCGCAAAGCCCACCGCAGCAAACTTACTCGCACAGTAATCTGGACATCAGAGAGAGAGGTGTGTGTGTGTGTGTGTGTGTGTGTGTGTGTGTGTGTGTGTGTGTGTGTGTGTGTGTGTGTGTGTGTGTGTGTGTGTGTGTGTGTGTGTGTGAGAGAGAGAGCCATCGACTCCGCAAAGCCCACCGCAGCAAACTTACTCGCACAATAATCTGGACATCAGAGAGAGAGAGGTGTGTGTGTGTGTGTGTGTGTGTGTGTGTGTGTGTGTGTGTGTGTGTGTGTGTGTGTGTGTGTGTGTGTCTGAGAGCCATTGACTCCGCAAAGCCCACCGCAGCAAACTTACTCGCACAGTAATCTGGACATTAGAGAGAGGTGTGTGTGTGTGTGTGTGTGTGTGTGTGTGTGTGTGTGTGTGTGTGTGTGTGTGTGTGTGTGTGTGTGTGTGTGTGTGTGTGTGTGTGTGTGTGTGTGGTATCTACCGGCCAATCCATTCACACCAATGAGTCCAGCGGAGCTCGCAATGCTGACCAGATGACCGTGATTCCCAGCTATCATCGCCGGCAGGAACGCCTTATACATCTGAGGAGAGATAGACGGATAATCAGATGCATGGATGGATGATGGATAGATAGATAGATAGATAGATAGATAGATAGATAGATAGATAGATAGATAGATAGATAGATAGATAGATAGATAGATAGATATGGATGATGGATAGATAGATAGATAGATAGATAGATAGATAGATAGATAGATAGATAGATAGATAGATAGATAGATATGGATGGATGGATGGATGACAGATAGATAGATAGATACGGATGGATGGATGGATGGATGAATGGATGGATGGATGGATGACAGATAGATAGATATCTGGATGGATTGATAACAGACGGGCGGATAGATAGATAGATAGATAGATA